>NW_026895214.1:137500-144450 GCF_033153095.1 Gastrolobium bilobum | reverse complement strand
GACTTTCATCATTCTTACTCACTAATTATAATTATTAAAGCCTCATAATAATTATTAGGGTCAATTATGGAATTATTTCCTAATTTCACATAATTAATTAATTAAATCTCTTAATTAACGGTGCGGGTTCTTACATTCACCCCACCTTTTAAGATTTTGTCCTCAAAATCAGAAAACATACATGTCCCGAAGCGCGGGATACTGCCAGAGAAACTCATCCTCTCGCTTCCAGAATTACCTTTCAGGAATTCTCCCCGTTCAACGTGCTCTGACCATCGAAATGATCTTGCTCCTCAGCTACAATTCGCCACGATCGAGAATCTTTAGTGGTCCGACGGGAGTTTTCAAGTTCTCCCGAACCTCCACAACATCCGGTTGCACCACGTGTGAAGGATCCGCTACAAACTTACGAAGTTGAGACACGGGAAACACGTCTTGGGTGTTGTCCGAGTTCGAAGGCAAGGCAAACCGGTAGGAAAATAGATCCTACTCTACCACGTAACTGGTATGGCCTAAAGAACCGCGGGCTCAGTTTCCTAACTCCAAGTGCCCGAACAACACCGGTGACAGTGAAAGCTTCACAAACACGTGCTCACCCTTACCGAACTCCAGTGAACGATGCTCAACATCAACGTAGTTCTCCTGACGACTCAGCGCCTGCATCAGTTTTCCTCTGATCATCTGTCCCGACAGATGGTAAATCGGACAAGGTCCAATCCAAACAACTCTTTTTACCTCCAATCTCAGACCAACGGGTAGGAGTTCTACACCTCCTATCAAACAACGCCTCACAGGGTCCCATGCCCAGGCTAGCAAGGAACGCACAATCACAAAACTCTACCAATAACAGGTACCTATCCCATTCAGGGCCCTGCTCCAAGGTGCACGCCCTCGTCATGTCCTCCAAGATCTGAAGGGTCCGCTCAGTCTGTCCTACAGTCTGAGGGTGATAGGTTGTACTCAGTCTCAACTGAGTTCTAAAAGCTCTCAGCAGCGCCTCCCCGAACCGAGATGTGAACTTCGGGTCCCTACACAGATGATACTCTCGGGCACCCCGTGAAGACTCACGATCTCGCGAACGACGGTTTGGCCAACTGCTTTGACGAGAAGCTCACCTTTACTGGAAGAAAGTGGGCAGACTTTGACAATCCGTCCACAATGACCCAAAATAGTCATTAACAACCTGGGTTTTAGGCCAACCCATCACGAAGTTCATGGAAATACCTTCCCACTTCCACTGCAGTACCTCAAGAGGTTGAAATTCACCAGATGACTTCTGGTGTTCAATCTTCACTTTCTGACAAATCAAACACTTAGACACATACACAACTATGTCCTTCTTCATTCCTGGCCACCAGAAATTCCTTTTCAGGTCTTGAAACATCTTAGTAGCACCAGGGTGAACAGTAAACTGTCCCTTATGGCCTTCTGCCATAACCTCTTCGGTCAACGGACCTCGAGGAATCACAATCCGCTTCTGAAACAACAGAAGTCCATCCCCAATCCAAGACACACCGTCTTGGTTCTTCACGTAATCGAGACACCCTTTTTGCATATGCGCCTCGTGGATCTTCTCCATAAGCTCATTCCTGACTCTCACAGTCTCAATCTCGAGAAGTGCATCCTCAAACAAAGAGGTCACTGTCAGAACTCGAAGTTTCACAATGACGTCACGACGTCATCCGATTCTCTGGGATCATCAGTCATTCCCTCAATAGAGGTGACCTACCCCACAAACTCTAATCTACACAACACTCGAGTGAGTTGGGTCTTATTCCATGACTCTAACCTCAACAAGACTAGCAATTATAATCAATATCCTCAGAATAAATTCATATTCTGTTCAAAGTGTTAAATCATATTCATGTTTAATTCCACCAATACATGTTAGTTAACCAACTCAATTATACAGTAACGTACCGTAGTTCACGTACACCTGCAAAAATTTCAATTTCAATAACATAATAGCTAAAAACTCTATGTAACGGTATACCTCAATCTCCAGGGTATCTGCAAAATCGAGGGTTAGTCAAAGGTGAAATAACATTGATTTATTATCACAGTTCATGGTACTCATTTCATGCTTAACACTACCCCTGGTGTTAACATGCCAACTACTTACGAAGCATAACAATCTCAACATAAATTCCTAGAGTCAAGGAGACCACTCAACTCACAAGCTACTTGTACATGCACTGCCTCGCATATACAAGATCACACGTGGCCTTGCCTCCAATTCTAAGTGTTACACACTTAGTTTCCCTGAAGAGAATTTCACATCCTCAAACAGAGCACCATCACGCTTAAGTAATGGCGTAAGACCTCTTACCTTACAACAAAAATGACCGGTGCTCCCAAGGAGACACGCTCGGTCGAATAAGTCTTTCGCCGAAAGGCCCTCAGAACACTACTTCAATACAGCCAACTTTGGTGGCGACATCCGGTATGGAGCTAAAGCAATAGGTCCACACCAGGCAACAACTCACTGGAGAACGCTATCTCCCGCTGTGGCGAAAACTCAGGAATCTCCTCAGGAACACCTCTAGGAATTCCTTCACCACAGGAATGCCAGTGATATCCTCCTGTGTCCCACTCACCAAACCTCCCAACAAGACATATCCGAATGCCTCTGCTCGCCAAGCTCTCCTGGCCTGCAGCAATAAAAGGCGAGGAACTGGCTGTGGAATCACACGGAGACATCACCACTCGCAAGGCACAACAAACAATCAATCAATCAATCAACTATTAGACAATCCATCCACGCCAAGGATGATTTCCAAAATAGCCATCGGCAACCCTATCAGATCTACCGAGAAGTCACGACCCTCCCACTGAAACACGACATCTCGATGTACAGTGGTAGCATCACATATTTCTCCAGTTGCGGTAGTCACCCGCAACGGTGGAGAAAGCACAGACATGGGCAACTCAAGCCCCAAAGCAATCGGGGTAGCAACAAACGAATGTGTAGCCCTGGAATCAAACAATGCATCAACAGCAATAAAACCAATAGACACAGTACCTCTAACAAGGTTCGGAGCGCGGTTCGACTGCTGTCTATCCAAGGTGTACACACGCCCAACAGAAGGTGGCACCGCAGGTGCTGAAGTAGAAACCATCGGAACCATCTGCAAAGGAACTGCCTGAACAGCTGCAGCTCTCGCCGTCGACGATGGACAGTCTCTAGAGAAGTGGCCCTCCTTGCCACACTAGAAACATATCAGCTGACCTGAAGCACAACGACCAGTATGCTCCTTTCCGTACCCCACACATCTCGGAGTGGAAGGAGGCCTAACAAAACTCCCCTGTTGTGAAGCAGTCCTCTTGAACTAACTAGACGCCTGCCTAGTCGCCAACTGTTTACCCTTGCCCTTCCCAGCAAACTTCTTGTCCTTCCAGGACGTAGGAGCAGGAGTGGAACTAACAGTTCCCTTAGTCTCGTCGACCTTGGCCCTATTGGCCTTGCTCGCAATGCAGACATCCTCAATGTCCTTACACTGCTGAACCAGTGTATCAAAGTCCCTCGAAGCAGCTCCAGCAATATGCTCAGTAATCACCTCACTAAGTCCTCTGCGGAACTTAGCAGCCAGAAATATCGGAGTAGGAGGAACCATCTGGAAGTGCGCAAACTTCACAAGCTCATTGAACTTGGCCAGGTACTCGTCAACAGACATCGAGCCCTGAATCAGTCTATCAAACTCCCCCTGCTTCCTCTCCTGTGCATCGTAGGGAAAGTATCTGCCCAAGAAGCATTCCTCAAAGAATGGCCACGTTAAGACACGACAATGCATCTCAAAAGCACGAGAGGTGTTCGTCCACCACTCATGGGCATCGCCCTCCAGCATGTAAGTCGAGAACATCAGCTTCTGTGGGTCTGTGCACTGCATGACCCGAAATATCTTGTCCAGCGACTCCAGCCATCTCGCAGCAGCAATAGGATCTAAAGACCTCTCAAATACAGGTGGCTTATGCTTCCTGAAAGCATTCAGTCGGCGATCTATCACATCACGATCCTCAGCAGGCTCTACAAGAGTCTCCATCGTCTCAGCGATATGAGCAGCACTGCCAATGTGACTCAGGCTCTCATCCTGAACACTAGGTGGACGCGACGGCGGTGGTGGCGGTGGTAATTGGCCTACAGCAGGACCAGCCCCCATCTCCTCCAACATGACCCTCATCATCGTCATGTTCGCCATCCTATTCGCTTCGAGGACATCCTCAGTGGTCCTCCGGTTTGCTTCACGAACCTCTTCTGCGGCTATCTAGTTCGCCTCGCGAACAACATCCATCATTGCCGCGTTGGCCAATCTAGTGGCCTCCTGTTCGGCTAACCTAGCCGCCTGCATCTCAGCCAATGCAATCAGGATAGGGTCGGGTTGACCCTCAGAAGTCTCTCGTGTTCTCCCGAATCTTACCATGACTCTGCACAAGTTACACAAATTATGAGTTGATCAGGCCCACGCAATGTGATCACATATGCATTTTCATAATAAGATTCGATGGAGTAAACACACAAGACAGACACAACCAAACATCCTAGCTATTGCAATGCATACAGGCTTTTCCCTCGAACCATTGCTCTGATACCATAAATGTAACACCCCGTATATATCCAGGTAATGGTATCATACTATCGTATTAAGTTGCGCTTAATTAAAAATGCGGAATATCTTTTTCTTTCCAATTATGATGTCATTATCATTACCAACTTGCTTATTAATCAATTAATAAAACATCGCCTGTACGTAATTGCAATAAAACAACTAACTAAAATACCTCATAAGATAATTAACTTAAATGAGTCTCTAGTCACGGAACTACATCAAGTAGACCGGACCAACTACCAGTTTATACAACTCCAATCTAAAAGTACTAACAGCAAGTGTCATGGACAATCCTCATGCTCACCCATATAAGGCAACAAATCCCAACATAGTCTCAACAACAACATAATCATAAATAGCGGAACACATAAACAACATCCAAATCCAGTCATGTCAGCAATACAACATAAATATCATAATCAGCTAAGCTCTGGCCTCCTGTCGCCAGAGGCATCAGTCCCCATATTACCTGAACCTGAAATAAGCATTCCCCAAACGTGGTGTGAGATCTCTAAACAAGAAATCTCAGTAAGACAAGGGGTCCTCAAGGATCTTCCACCCCAAGCTCACTTACATGTGCAATATAAGTTCAAAAGTAATTTATCATCATCAGTTCTAAAATAGTTCAATGTAGCAGATAATCATGTCATGTGTGTCAATTCTATTCTACTGGCTAGAGAAATGCAGGATTTATATACGCCAAATACCCACACATAGTGCAAGACGCCACTTGCATTCACCCCGGATCACCATATCGTATGACGCCACATACTCAGGCTTACCGTCAAGATGAAACAACACATGCATATTAAAAGCCATGACACATAAAGCTCAACAGCATTTTAAATATTCAAAGCATGTAACACAACATGCATATAACCACACCCCCATGGGACATGGTGGAACCACAACATGGCTAAACCGAGGACACGAAAGCTTACCTTGCAAGCTAACACCCAAAGTCAAGAGTCCATAGCTCAAAGTCCAAACACAGCACACAATCTGTTATGAACCAACAATACATCAACAACATGCACCGCAAGCATACAATATTAAGACAACGCCTTTCCATTACGTTTTACGTCTTAAGGCTTCTCACCAAGCCATAAGCCTTTAATCACATGATTCTGACTTACATTAATTAATTACAGAAGTTCAACTTCCTCAAACTAGGGTCCACAAACCCATAGATCAGTTCTGGATGAACAGTACGCTACTGTTCCTCGCAAACCCAGAATATCTGGATATTCCTCGAGGACATATCCGGATATGCAATATGCGGATATCTCACAGGCAATATCTGGATATCCAATATCCGGATATCACTCTGGTAATATCCGGATATCCAGAGCCCCATATCCGGATATCAATATCCGGATATCCATATCCGGATATCAATATCCGGATATCCATATCCGGATATCCATATCCGGATATCAATATCTGGATATTCCACGGGCAAATATCTGGATATTTCGCGACAGAATGCAGTTTCTGCATTTCGCGAAGATATCCTTCCAAGGTTCCATTTTTAACACTTTCAAACGTTAAAGCATGCATCTATATACTGTTTTAGGGTCATACCACTGTTGGTTACTTGTTTAACTCTTTAACATACCAAGACACCTCTTTTACTCATCAAAACACATGATCAAAGTTGGTACAATTTACCAAAGGCTCAAAATAGAGAAGTAAAGGATCTTGGAGCTCTCCAATATGCCTCCAAGGTTCTGACTTCCCTCAACCACGAAAATGGTGATCAAAGGTTGGTTCTTCCTTCACAAAGGATGACACTTTGAAGCTCAAAATGCCAAGACCAAGGTTCCCAACACCCAACTCACAAACTCAGCTCTCAACTGACTTCAAACAGTGGCCAACTACTCAGAAGATGCACTGCCACACCCTCCCAATGATAACCTTCAAGTGTATACAAGCTCAAAGATGCAAGGAAACAAGTAAAGGTGATAACTTGGTCAAGAAAATGGTGAAGAAAGGCCAAGAACTCCAAACTCCAGCTGACCAGCCACCAACACTCACGGAGGATTAGTTTTCTAGGGTTTTGTGCCCTCACATAAGTGTATATATAGCGGTTTAATAATTAAACACACAGTATTATCTTTAATTGCTATGCTTAGCATTTTAATCCCAAACTTTGGATTCTTAACCTACTCAATTTTACAAGAATTATCATATTTTTCTTATAATTTTCGGAGCACCTTTCCGGTACGCGCTTTTCATAGCCAGTACTAGTTTCTGGCACCTACTCTCAATATTTGGACTTGAAACTCGTTTTACAAATCCTACATATCATTCTAGTAATTACCATGCACTTATTACAATTTTACG
>NW_026895214.1:0-132500 GCF_033153095.1 Gastrolobium bilobum | reverse complement strand
GTTTAGGGAAACCCACTCTTTTATATTTAATGATTGTGAGAAGAAGTTGAAACTCCTAATTTCTAAGTTACCTTGTGACTTAGAAAATTTTCACTTTTTATGCTTGTTTGAATTGACCATCTTAATAAAAAATAGACCTTCAAATGCAAATCTAATTTGTTTACCTTCGACCAAACATGATATACTATTAGGAATGGATTGATTGACAACCAACCATGTTGTAACGCCTCGTGTCAACCAGGTTTGTTACTCTCTATCGTATCAAGCATGGCGCATAAACACAATTTACAACTCAATATGTGTGTGTTGTTGTGTGTGTTAATTTGTTTACCTTTGGCCAAACTTGATATACTATTAGGAATGGATTGACAACCAACCATGCTATAACGTCTCGTGTCAACCAGGTCTGTTACCCTCTATCATATCAAGCACACACACACACGAGCCCTAAATCTCTCTTAAGTCGAAGGGTATTTAAAAGGTGAAGGAGATGGAAATCTGAGACGTGGGTTATGGTGGAGCGCACACACACACATACACACAAGCCACACACATACCTGCACGCGAGCCCTAAATCTCTCTTAAGTCGAAGGGTATTTAAAGGGTGAAAGAGATGGAAATCTGAGACGTGGGATGTGGTGGAGCGCACACACACACTAGCCCTGCCCTAAATCTCTCTTAGATCGAAGGGTATTTAATGGATGAAGGAGATGGAAATCTGAGGGGTGAAGGAGATGGAAATCTGAGGGGTGAAGGAGATGGAAATCTAAGACGTGGGTTGTGGTCGAGCACACACACACACGAGCCCAAAATCTCTCTTAAGTCTAGGCTGAAAGGAAGGGTATTTAAAGGGTGAAGGAGATGGAAATGTAAGAGGCGGGTTGTGGTGGAACATGGTCACGGTGATGGGAAGAGAAGGGAGATCATAATATGTTTAAAAGATTTCCCCAGGGATAACTCAATTCCTATTGTATCAATTCAGCCCAAAGGAATTGTACACAAATCCTTAAATTATTGCGTGATAACACAAATCAATGTGTAGGGTAGGGCATTTTCATTCCAGTAGCCCTAACACTAAAAATTTAATTACTCCACTAACTTCATTCTATTTAGTACACACCTAATCTCCCATACTTAGTGAAAGTAAATTTTCAATGTTATACTACTCCCTTCTAAATAATTTTTTTCCTTAAAATTTGAAAGAAAATTACTCAACTAACTAGCTCTTTATCTTAAAAAATTACTTAAAAAGTCTAACCAATTATAACAAAATTAAGCAACACAAGTACAAGCTTTGGAATCACATTTTGCAAGACAACTTACAAGTAAATCAAACTTGAACTTCTCTTGTCCAAGCACACAACACATGACAAGACAATCTGGTGGTCAATGTGGCCTAACTTGATTACACCCTTGTGCCACTGCGATATTTGGAGCTTATAGATGACAATGGTAGCGGTGACATGGTGGTGGTAGTTGTGATGGTATCGTCGTGGTGGCGGCCGCGGTTGCGACAGTGGCGGTGGTGGTAGGTGATAATGATGGTGGTGGTGAAGGAAGTGGCTATGACGATGATGGTGGTGGCAGCGACAGTGATGGTAGTGGTGGTTGGTGGCAGTGGCGTTGTCGTGGTGGTAGTGGTGGCGATGATGGTGGTGGCAGTGGCGTGGTGATGGCGATGGTGCCGGTGATGGCAGTGGTTGCGATTATGGTGATGGCGGTTGTGGTGGTGGTGGTGATGATGGAGACGGTGACATTGATAGTGGTGGCAGTGAGGGCGACGGTGGTAGTTGTGGTGGTGGCATGGTGGTAGTGATGGGTGGAGGTGGTGGTGATGGTAGCGGTGGCATCGTGGTGGTGGGGGTGATGATGACGACACTAGTGGTACGACGACATCGGCGACAATGGTGGCGGTGATCATGTCGGGATGATGGTGGTGGTAGTGGTGATGATGGTAGAGTTGGAGAGTGATTAAGAGAGATAAGTGTTTCTCATTTTGTGTCTGGGAACAAAAGAAGAAGAAATTTTCTGAATCTTTTTTCTGTTTCCCAGCACAAAAATTAAACATGTTCATCCCGGGAACAAAAAAATAAACTGATTTTACCAAACGAGTTTTCTATCCATTTCTGTTCTCGGGAACAAAAATTAAAAAAAAAAAAGATTCCGAGAAGGTTGTCATGCACACCCTAAGCGATGGGAGCATGATGGCTCATGGAGCTTAACCCCAACATAAATAGGTTAGAGAGGGGACTAGCCAATAACCCAGAAAAGAGTTTGTATCCACTGGGTCCATCCATCATGGAAAACCATGGTCACACTAAAGCCTACACTGTTGTCTAACTAGGCCCAATAACAACAGATGCCAGAAGCCCAATTCAATGTGATCACAATGGGCTGGTTACAATAATAATATTGGAATATCCATTAACCCGATTAATTTTAAAATACAAAACTAATTTATTAATATTGCCCACGTATAAATAAAATATCTAACTGTTACTTGATTAAAGGGAGTTGGTTAAAAGTTAGTTTAGTTGCTGAGCTGGATAGTAGGTTCTGTTGTAATCTGTTAGGAGGTTACGTTCCAGTTGTAACTCTGGTGTAGTATAGGTAGGTTGTGTAACACCCCGTATATATCCGGCAATGTTATCATAATATCGTATTAAGCTGCGCTTAATTAAAAATGCGGAATTACTTTTTCTTTTAAATTATGATGCCATTAACATTACCAGTTTGCTTAATAATCAATTAATAAAACATCGCCTGTATGTAATTGCAAATAAACAGCTAACTGAAATATCTCATAACATAGATAATAAAAGTGTGACTCTAGTCACGGAACTACAACAACGTAGACCAGACCATCTAATAGTTTATACAACTCCAATCTAAAAAGTACTAACAGAAAGTGTCATGGACAATCCCCATGCTCACTCAAATAAGGCAACATGCCCAACATCAGTCTCAACAACAACATATCATAAATAGCGGAAAACATAAACAGCATCCAAATCCAATCATGCTAACATAAAGCAGTAAAACATAATCAGCTAAGCTCCGGCCTCCTGCCGCCTGAGGCATCAGTACCCATACTACCTGATCCTGAAATAAGCATTCCCCAAACGTGGGGTAAGATCTCTAAACTAGAAATCTCAGTAAGACAGTGCGTCCTCAAGGATCTTCCACCCCAAGCTCACTTACATGTGCAATATAAGTTCAAAAGCAGTTTATCATTTATCATTTCTAAAACAATGCAATGTAGCAGATAATCATGTCATATGTGTCAATACTAATCTACTGGCCAGAGACAGTGCATGTATACGTCTATCACCTACACACCGTGCAAGTACCACTTGCATTCACCCCGGTACACCGTCTTGTATGGCGCTACATACTCAGGCTTCCCGTCAAGATGAAACAACACATGCATATTAAAAGCCATTACATGTAAAGTTCAATCAACATATCGAATATTCAAAAGCATGTACACAGCATGCATAAACCATACCCCCATGGGACATGGTGGAACCACAACATGGCTAAACCGAGGACACGAAAGCTTACCTCTAAGCTAGCTATCCAATGCCACAAGCTCAAAGTCCAATCACAGCAGATCACAATCTGATATGGACCAAATATAAATCAATAACATGTACCACATGCATACAAATTAAAGACATCGCCTTTTCATTACGCTTTATGTCTTAAGGCTTCTCACCAAGCCATAAGCCCTTAATCACTTGATTCTGACTTAGTTTAATTAAAACAGAAGTTTAACCTCATCAATCTAGGGTCCACAAACCCCCAATAACCTACTGTCCTCACAGCACAGCTACTGTTCTTCGAAATCTCAGAATATCCGGATATATTTCGGGGGCATATCCGGATATCCATATCCGGATATCTCCAAGCCCATATCCGGATATCATATCCGGATATTTCGCGACAGAATGCAGTTTCTGCATTTCGCGAGATATCGCTCCCAAGGTTCCATTTTATTAAAACTGAAGTTGTAATTATTTCCCAAAAATTCTGAGATTTTAATATGTTAAACTAGACATCACAAGATTTCCAACGACATATCTTATGTCTCAATCGGAGTTGTATAGCTTCGGTTATGATTTTCGCAAAGTGACTGCTGCCAACTGAATTTCCAGCAACCAAGACGCGACTTTAAAATAACATTGAGCTCAAACGACTTATCCAATGGCTACGAAATTTTACAGGGTTATATCCCTATCTGTTAGCTTCACATAGGTCCAAACGGAACTCGATTTGGAGCTCTGTAGCTCAAGATATTGAATTTTTACCAAGACAGGTTCGTTGTTGTCCCGAAATCCGGATATCCATATCCGGATATGCATATCCGGATATTTCGCGACAGAATGCAGTTTTTTTGCATTTCGCGAAGATATCCAATGAAGGTGGTTCATTTCAAGCATACAGAAGCTTAAACATGCGATTTAAGGTGTGTTTAACATTATCCAACATTAAGTTATCAACTTTAATCCATTACATGAATCAAGGTTCCACTTTTAAGCATAAAAACTCAAGATCATGGGTTCAACAACTTACCCAAGCTTAAAACAAAAAAGGATGATGCTCTTGGAGCTCACTTGAAGCTCCCAAAGTCCAGCACACACAAGGAAACGAAAATGGCACACCAAAGGTTGGTTCTTAGCACCAAAGATGGCTTCTTGGCACCACAAATGCCAAGCCAAAGGTTCACACCCTCAACAAACTCAGAGGCAGCAATTACCACCCCTCACACAGCAGCTCCAACTCAGCAAGAAGGTCTCACACCCACTCCCAAGGCTTTATCTCACTCACACAAGGATGATTGGTGAAGGAAAAGTGAAGAAAAGCTACAAGGAAGGTCAAGAAATGGTGGAGAAGGCAAAGGGTAGCAACCACCAGCAGCCACTCACGTAAAAATGGCTGAGTATCAGCCTAGGGTTTAGTGCCCTCACATAAGTGTATATATAGCGGTTTAACAATTAAACACACAGTATTAATTTTAATTTCTACGCTTAGCATTTTGATCCCAAATTTTGGAATCTGAAACTACACATTTTTACAAGAATTATCATATTTTTCTTATAATTTTCTGAGCACATTTCCGGTACGCGCTTTTCAAAGCCAGTACCGGTTTCTAGCACCAGTTCTCATTATTTGGACTTGAAACTCATTTTACAAGTCCTAGATATTATTCTAGTAATTATCATGCACTTATTATAATTTTTCGGGATACTTTTTCGGTACGCATTTATACCGACTAGCAGAATCGGTATCTGTACTTTTCTTTCGAAAAGCAACTTTCAGCATTCTTACTCACTAATTATAATTATTAAAGCCTCATAATAATTATTAGGGTCAATTATGGAATTATTTCCTAATTTCACATAATTAATTAATTAAATCCCTTAATAAACGGTGCGGGTTCTTTCAGGTTGTATATAACCATGTTCTACGTGAAGTTTGGTATCAAATGAATAATAAACTTAGTTTTCCTTCTTTTCTATATTGGTGCTTTAATTTTCGAACATAATTTTCAATCTCTTTCCATCCTTTCGTTTTTCTCTTTCTTTTTTCATTTTCTAGAAACCAGAGCATGACAGGAAAACATAGCATATCCATGGAAATTTTGCTTGCTCCTTTACGCCATGCAAGGACATCTTCAATTGGTCCACGTCCGCTTTTGCAATTCATTCCAAGAAAAATGGAGTATATCTCTAACATTGCAGGAGCTTTAGTTTCTTTAATGGAAATACATATTGCTCTATTAAACCATGGAAGGACAGCTTCAGTTGGTTTGCGTCCGTTGTTAAAGTCTCCGTTTTTGAGCTCTCTTGCCTCCATGAATTTACAAGAGCTTTTATCCTTATCCTCAAGAAGGTGCAGCAAGTTTTAGACACCTTGTACGCTATGAAGGTTTCCCTTGGAGTACAACCTTCGCAACCATTTCAAATCCAGGTTCTTGAATCTTTGATTTTTTTGGATTTCATGACAAAAAGTGCCAAGAATTTGTGGGGGAGTCCACCAAGACATCGACATTTGTTACGTTCCAGAGTGTCAACCATTTCACCCGTGGCGGAGCTAGAAAAATTGGGAAGCTAGTTCCAAAAATCAGCTAACCATAGAGGAAACTAGTGCCAAAACTAGCAGCTATGAAGGAAGCAAACTATTTACAGTCACCTAAGATAAAAAAAAGCTTCTGATTTTGGAAACCAGCCAGTGCTAAGGCACTTGCTGCAAGTTCCAATGTGGCTACGCCATTGCATTTCACTTGGGACCCAAAAGGTTTGCTTGTCTTTTCATCTTCCCCATTATTGGACCTTGAGGACGAGGGCCCTTTCATAGAGGTGGGTAATGTTACGGAATGTGCATGCAGTTATGGAGTAATGCGTCTATTGTAGGTAGTTGCTTGGTTAAGGGTGTTGGATAGAAGTTAGTTTAGCTGCTGAGCTGGATAGTAGGCTCTGTTGCAATCTGTTAGGAGGTTACGCTCTAGCGGTTACATTCCAGTTGTATCTATGGTGTAGTAGGTAGGTTGTATATAACTATGTTCTACGTGAAGTTTGTTATCAAATGAATAATAGACTCAGGTTTCCTTCTTTTCTATCGTTCCCATATATAGAGCATGCTCTAACATCCTCCCACTTATATTGACTTTGCTTAGTCTATGACTAATCAATATAGGATTTCATCACCATTGAATATCCCAACAAATAGGAGGCTAGGTATAATAATGTATTTACTAATGTAGCACAAGATGACTTGTTGGGCTCGAACTCTTAGGCTTTGTTTGAGAGTTTGTTTTAGGAAGGGAAGGAAAGGAAAGTGAGGGTTTTAGTAAGTTCTTCCCTTGTTTGTAAGTTTAAAAAAATGAGGGGAAGAAATTGAGAATTTTTACTAAACCCTCCAAAATTCTCCTTCTCCTTAATATTAAAGTTCCCCCAATTTGGGGGGTTTAAAGGAGGAAATATTAAAAATTACTTATCTACCCTTAACATTAAAATGTGAAAACTACATAAATGTGAATCATTTTTAAATGTAACATTATTAGAAAAGTCTCAAATACTGACAGAATTTATCGACAAAAAATATTTCGTCAAAAATAGTGATGAAATTTTTGATGAAAATCATATACGTCAAAAAATTTTCGTCAAAACTAAAGACGAAATTAGAGACGGAAGCAGATTTTGCTATAATCACTGACATAAATTTTTTACGGAAATTTTTTTTGTCAAAATCATTGATAGAATCTAAATTTCATCAAAACTTTCAACGAAAATATTTCCGTCCAAAATTTTGACGAAACATCGAAAAGTTTCGACTTAAAACAATTACGTCAAACTTTTTTACAGCAAAACATTTCCATCAAAATTTGTGACTGAAACCATTATTGTAAAAAAATTTGACGGAAAATTTTTTTTGTCAAAATTCTTTACGGAATCAAAATTTTGTCAAAACATTTGCCTAAAAATATTTCACAAAAAAACATATTCATCGAAATTTGTGACGAAAAATATTTCCTTCAAAATTTTCAACGAAACACATTTTCATCGAAAAAATTTTACGGAAAAAAATTTCATCAAAATTCTTTACATAATTTAAATTTCGTTGAAAGTTTTCGACGAAAATATTTTCGTTAACTTTTTGACAAAAAATATTTCTGTCAAAATTTTTAACGAAACATATTTCCATCGAAAATTTTCGATGGAAAATATTTCTGTCAAGTTTTTTAATAAAAAATATTTTGATAAAATTTTTCAACAGAACTCATTTTTTTTAGTCGATAGAAAATTTTTTCATTAAAATATTTGACGAAAAATATTTTGATTGACGGAAAAATATTCTGTCAAAATTCTTTACAGAATCTAAATCTCGTCAAAAGTTTCGAATGAAACATTTTCCTCAAATTTTTTGACAAAACAATTTATGTCAAAATTTTGTTAGAACATATATCCATCGAAATTTTGAACGAAAAATATTCCGTCAAAAGTTTTGACGAAATTCTTTTTTCGATTAAAACATTTGATGGAGGAAATCATTTTCCTCAAAACCTTTGACGGAAATTAAATTTCGATAGAAAATTTATTTTTGTAAAAAATTTTATCGGAGAAAAAATTCTGTCGCTTTTTGACGAAAAGTATTCCGACGAAAAAATAATTTTGTGATAAAATTTTCGTCGTTTGCAACATAGAATTTCATCGAAAATATGATCTTTTTTAGTTTTGTGAAAAGTACATAAATAATTTTGTTATAAATTTTAAATTTAATTTAATTTGTAAAATATAATAATTATATTGATTTTAAAAAAAAATGGTAAAAATATCTTATTAACCCTCCATTTTTCTCTCTTATCTTTTTTTAACTCCCAAACAAGAAAAGGGAATACCCTTCACTTTTCTTCCTTTCCTTCCCCTCCCTCTCCCTTGGATCCCCTTCTTTCCCTTCCCCTCCAAACTCTCAAACAAAGCCTTAGTATATTCTATCGTACCAAGAGTACACATTACGTTCAATGAGTAGACATGGGCTAGGGATGGAGAGCTAGTAAGTAATTTGTTGTAATAATAATTACATTATTTAATAAACGATATCATTAACATGACTAACAATAATGTTTCCCCAAATAGGTTGATAGCATGAAAATAACGACTTTCATAGTATATGATGAAAATGTGGATATGCCTCCAATCTCACATTGTCATGAGGTACAACATGAGATTCGAGACATGGTCAATGTGTGGCGACAGGTCGATAGCACGCAGAAAATTCAAAGTCCAGTCATTAATATTGGCATCCCTTGTTGTGGGAGAGTTAAGGGATCTGCACGCAGACTTTCGTGTCTTCGGCAGCACTTTGAGCATCGATCATGAGATGACTTTGCCCGAGGTTTTTCGTCAAGCGACTTGGACTCCCTCAATGTCCCTTACACGAACCTAAGAAGAGATATGAGCAAGGGTTGACAACACATGTGGACCAAGATCAGCATCTAAATCTCCCTCAATGTTAGTATCAGGCTCAGGAATTTGACCTTCGCCCGCCTTTACCATCATCATTGCTATCATTCTCTAAGTAACATCTTCGTCTTCTTCTATGTCAACTTCTTTCCCATAAATCTGATGGTGATTTGTCGCAGCTACGGAAAATGAGCCTTATATGTCTTCAATGACAAAAAAAATTATTGAATATTCATATCTAATTATTGAATGGGTTATGAAGAGATGCCAATCAAGTCGATGTCGACGTACAGTTCAAGCACCATCATATGAAACTGTTATTCAAATACATTGTTCATGCACTCAACTTTTTCATCCCCTACAACTAAATATACCATCCTCTATATTTAATCTACAGGTCACACAAGAAATAATTTGGTTTTCTTTTTATGAGATATTTCAATCGATTCTCACTTCGCGACTGGTCCGATTTAGGGTGGGTCTCGAGATTAAAGTTTTAAACCCTTTCTCACAAAAATAGTACTGGAAGGATCGAATAGATATAGCTTGTGTAGCGTTTTATGTGTACTTCTTTTTCCATCGAATAACATTCCTTCTTAACTTTCAGGGGGTGTTTGGTTGGGGGAGAGTTTTGAGATAGATGAAGTACTGAAAAGTGGGAATATGTAGTAACCATGTTTGGTTGAGCCATCTTCTTCACTTACCAGCCTAAATAACTTATCTACCAAACCAAGTTGCCTACCTTTTATCATGAATATAGCCGGCGAAATTTGTCCTTTGAGCATATGGTATTTGTGAAAAGCAACCAATCTTTGGAGATAGGCTTTTGACCAAAAGACTTGGATAACCTCTCTTAAGTGGGTATTTGACAGCATTGTAAAGTGGCAGGCCACCGAACAAAATATTTACAAACAGGGTTATTTTCGTAAAGTTACCTAATTTTCTCATCTATATTTTACCTACAACCAAACATAAATTTCATAAAAGTTACCTAATTTCCCAGGTAAAATTTTTCCCAACCAAACAACTTTTTTTTACATTTTTCTACCTATCTCACTTTCCAACTATTTCTCTATATATTAGATTTCCCTATTATTCATAAACTTTCTTTCAACCAAACGCCCCCTCAAATTTTCTACATTGTTTTAGACAAGCACAACAAATGAACTTATTTGAAGGAGGAAAAAAATAGAAGTTGTGAGCGAAGAGAGGAAAGTGAAATTGAAGGGTAAGAGATATAGTGAATCGGTTATTTTTTAAAATAACTGGCTAAACGAAATTACGAGTTTACCATGAATGAGTTGCACCACGTGTGAAACGACATACCAAAATACAAAAATGAGTATTTTGTTTTCAAACTACACTTAATCCCAAATTTATTTATTTATTTATTTATTTTTTGGTAAAGATATTTTAATTTTTTTCATTTGCACTTGAATTGTCAAAAGGCGGAATGGTAGCTCTGCTCTTACTGAGAAGCGGAGATCGACATTTATTTTTATTTTATTGTGTTCATAATCAACTTGAAAAGTATATTATTTATTATTTTCATATTGCACATAAAAATATTATTTAGTTATTACAAGTTACAACTTGAAATTCTTAATTTTTATTCTTTCATTTATTAAGCGGAGACATTTTATTTTATTGTGTTCATAATCAACTTGAAAAGTGTATATTATTTATTATTTTCATTTTGCACGTAAAAATACTATTTAGTTATTACAAGTTACAACCTTGAAATTCTTAATTTTTATTCTTTAATTTATTTACATAGGTCCAACAACATCCCGTCCCCCTATATATTAAGACAGCTCTGCCTAAACTTAAACGAAAGATTAAGACCAATGGGAGCCATCCGAGTCATCTCCACCAATAGAATTCAGGCACCGAGTCACAATAATGGTGACACAACTCAGATACTCAATTTAACACCATGGGATCTCCAGCTCCTCCACGTTGAAACCATCCAAAAAGGGCTTCTTTTTCACAATCCCAACAACACACAAGACACACAAATCCAAATCCAGAACCTCAAACACTCACTTTCCTCCACTCTTGCATTCTTTCCACTCCTCACAGGCCGTCTCATCATTACAGAACACAAAGATAACACTGCCTCCGCTTATATCGCGTGCAACAACGTTGGTGCACTTTTTGTCCATGCCACAGCAGAGAAAACCAGTGTTGCTGACATTCTTAAACCCAACTATGTTCCTCCCATTGTCCACTCCTTCTTTCAACTCAATGAAATGAAAAACAATGAGGGCACATCACAGCCATTGCTAGCAGTGCAAGTCACTGAGCTAGTTGACGGCATCTTCATGGCCTGCACAATCAATCACCTGGTAGCTGACGGCAAGTCGTTTTGGCATTTCATAAATTCTTGGGCTGAAATCTCACGTGGTTCCCATAATGTATCCAAACTCCCCCAACTTGATCGTTGCTTTAACAGTCCCATACGATTTCCTTTCACAAAGCAGGAAGAGAAGCAAAACCCTGAAAACTTCAAACGACAAGCACCACCGGTTCGGATATTCCATTTCACAAAGGAGAAAATAGCGCAACTCAAATCAAAAGCTAATGCAGAGGCCAGAACAGACAAAATATCTTCTCTGCAAGCGCTATTAACTCACCTTTGGCGCTTTGTGATCCGTTGCCAACGTCGTGACCCACAAGAAGAGATTCATTATGACGTGGTGATAAGCGCTAGAATAAGGATGGTTCCACCAATGCCAGAGGATTATTTTGGAAATGCATCGGTGGTTGGTCGTGTCACCATGAAAGCAGGGGAACTGCTTGAGGGTGGGCTCGCTAAGGGTGCTTGGGAAATAAACAAGATGATAGCTTCGTACTCTGAGGAGAAGGTGAAGAGCCAATGTGAGTCTTGGGTTAAAAACCCAAGGTTTATTGTTAGCGTGGGCAGTAGTAATCGCTTGATCACTGCAAGTTCCCCAAGGTTCAATGTTTATAGTAATGATTTTGGTTCGGGAATTCCTGTGGCAGTGAGAAGTGGTAGTGCAAATCAAAAATACGGGAATATTACTGTGATTGGTGGGGCAGAAAGAGGTAGTGTTGACATTGAAGCGTGCCTTCCTTATGAGATTTTGGAGGCAATGGGAAATGACCCTGAGTTCATGAATGCCACTTCCAAATTATAAATATGGATTAACGTAAAACCTATCCGTGGGTATGTATTGCTTGATGAATAATAATATGTCAGTCTGTGATGTTTTGTTTTAGCTATGTTATTGCCCAAAGTTTGATGTTCGGTTTCTGTGAGGAAAGGGATAGTAGAAACATAAATCATAAAAACAACATAAAAAGTCAAGATTTAACTACTTAATATCAAGATACAAAATTATATATAATCCAAACAACCAAACCGAAATCAATCGCCCTGTAACTCTCGCAACTAATTTATTTATTATAATGCTTTCTTCCTAATCATATATTAACAACAATTCCCAGCAAAATTAAAAAAAGAAGAAAGCAAAAAGCAAAAAAAGTGCTACCCCATTGCAATGCAACTTAAAAAAAAAAAAAAAAAAATCAAAACTAGCCAACCTAGAAGAATTTGCGATTCAAATAAGCAAATGACAACTCGAATCGTGCCATCCCATGAGTTAAAAAAAATAGCGTAGTTATAAAAGCAATCAAGCCCTGAAGTTAAGTCTTTCATTGTAAGACACTCCAAACAAAGTGTAAAAAAGGTCGACCAATAAGTTTTACACATTCACGACTAAAGTGCACAAAGGTTAATCATTTGATAGATTGATTCAAAACTCACTTTCCTCCTCTTCTTTCTTTGCAACTGTGGCCTCGCACCACAATGCAAGAGTTTTTTTTTTTTTTAAATAGCTAGAAGAAGATAGCACACCCAAAGTCATTGTGCTTTCCGGGAAAAATGTGAAATAAGGTGTTTTTCTTAAAAATAAAATAGAATCGAGTTATGGGTTAAAAGTTGATCCCATTTAGTTTTTTGTTTAAGTAAAAATATAAAAATTGTATTTCTATCATTTTTACTCGTCATTTTATCTGTTTTTACTGAAAAGCATTTTGCTTGCATTTTAATACATTTCACTTCAATAAAGTCGTAAAAACGCAAATTTTTACGTTTTTACACTAATTTTTAACAACACTGTTATAAATTACTGAAAATGTTAAATATTTCATTCCCAGGTTTTGCTCTTTGTTCATTAAGGATAATTATACTATGTGATTATTAAATAAAGAAAAAAGTTCATAAACGTCATGTGGTTTACTTTTTCATCACTTGTACTCCTATGCTTTTTTTCTTATCAATTATAACCTGAGGTTAAATTCCATCTAAGTCCATATTTAACATCGTTAGTAATTAAACTAACTTGCCCATTTTACCTCTGCTTTACTTGTTAATTAATCTAACGTAAAAATTTTGGACACCAATAGTAAATAAGTGAAGTTTAGTTTCATTATAAAGACATGAAGAATAATCATGTGTCTTCTTCCTTTCAAAGATTTTACAGAAAGGCAGAATATCTCTAAAAAAATCACGAAAAATGTTAACATTCGAAATTTTGATTTTAATCACTTTTAATCAAAGGTATCTTTTTTCTTTTGTTATTCTTGAACCAATCCCTCGTTGTTTGGCAAGCAGGTACCATTTTTTTCTTTTTTGTTATCATAATAATATTATTTACACGTCACTTATATTATTTTCTTATAATTTTATACTACATTTTTAGGTAATAATATATATATATATATATATATATATATATATATATATTCAACATTTTTTCTATTTTTGAATATTAAAAAGTGTAAAAAAATCATATAAAAAATATGGTGTACATGAATCGTTTCTCAGAATATAATATTAATATTGAATTATATAGATAAGAGGAGAAAAAAAAAAAAGAAGCCTTAATTTTCATATTGATGTTGGGGCCAATATACTCTCGATGACTCTCTTTTTTTGGATAATGTGATTTCCTTCATTTTGTTAAATCTAGCTATAAATTGCCTCCTATGAAACTTTTCTAGGCCCCCCCTCCAAACAATTATTGTGCTCCCATCTCTTACGTACGTTTTGTTTTTTCTAGTCATAATTAAATAGATTTTGTCACCGTTTTTATTTTTATGGTGATTGTTTTATTTTTGATAAACAAAACTCCAAAATAAAAATAAGCCTAAAATGGACAAATTAATTTAATTACTTATAGTGTTAAAAGTGAACTTGAATGAAAAAAATCATAGGAAAATAATTGATAAGAAAAAAGTATAAGGGTGTAAATATAAAAGAGTAAAGTCAGTAAACCACATGCGGGATTTATGAACTTTTCCCTTAAATAAATGCATTTTCAATTGAAAACGAAAATTCTTTATATATACCACACTATAAACCAGCAGAAATGGACTGAGTCGATGTTTAACGTAAAAGATGATGCCCAAGCTTTTGAACTCCTCAATCTGTATTCAAAACAAATATAACACAAAAATATATTATTAAGGTAACAAGGATAATATGCGTTGACACTAATAATGTATAGATACAAATAATATATATTACTTAACAAAATTAATATAAAATGAAACCCGAGACTTTAAGGTTGATTCCAACGGTGTACAAACAAATTATAAATAAATAAAGGGAAAAATTCAAAAAAAAACCTACAAGTTTTTTCAAAATCACTTAACTCCCTCCCCGAAATTTTTAATCATTTACCTCCTTACTTAAATTTTTTTTATCACTTACCCCCTTAATTTGATTTTCTATCTAAAATTTTGTTAACAGAGTTAAATTTTTTAAAAGGTACCAAAATTACCCTTAATAAAAAAAGAAAAACGTAATTTTCCTACAAACGCAATTTTAGACAAACTCCCGTAAGTAAGATATGAATGTAAATCAATGGTTGAATCCTTCCTCTACTCTCAACGACATAGAAAACAGCGAAATAGCACCTTCTGCATGTTTGCTTGGTAATATCATATGATTAAGGGAAAAACAAGGCATATATGAAGCACAGAACGTAAAGCTTTTCAATTGTTGTGCAAGTAAAATAAAGTGTGGCTCTGAATAAATTTATAAAGTCGGATTTATTGGTCATATAATAGCAGAAAAGCTTATAACAGAAAAGGAAACCTGCTGAGATGATGTCTCTTTAATCATTTTATTTGAACAACGGCACCAACAATTGTGAGTGCGGTGTTTAATAGTAATGAAATTTGCAAGAAACAATTTTAATAATTACTAATTCTAACAAGGC
The DNA here is from genome assembly GCF_033153095.1 of Gastrolobium bilobum. Lineage (NCBI taxonomy): Eukaryota > Viridiplantae > Streptophyta > Magnoliopsida > Fabales > Fabaceae > Gastrolobium > Gastrolobium bilobum. The sequence continues at coordinate 117,283 of NW_026895214.1, read as the reverse complement.
TACCTTAAAGAAAACATTTCGTGAGTTCGTCTAAAATTGAGTTTGTGAGGAAATTATGTTTTTCTTTTTTCTATTAAGGGTAATTTTGGTACTTTTCAAAAAATCTAACTCTGTTAACAAAATTTTGGGTGGAAAATTAAATTAGGGGGTAAGTGATAAAGAAATTTTAAGTAGGGGATAAATGATTAAAAATTTCTGCGAGAAGTAAGTGATTTTGAGAAAATTTGTAGAGAGATTTTTGAAGTTTTCCCATAAATAAAATTAAGGAATTTCGCATCAACTAAGTACAAAACCAATTTAAAATATTTACTTGTATGTGTTGGAATAATAGACAAAAGCGTTGAAATAATAGATAGAAAAAAAATAAAAGAGAGATGTCGAAATATTTAAAATATTTATTTAATACAATGTGAAAAGGAGAAAGTAAACGATGAGGGTGGAGCAAAATAAGCGGGAGAGAAAAGCATGTCATGACTATGGCATATTATATATATTATTTCGCAACTTATAACACCTTACTTAGATTTGTTCTTTATCCACATGTTATATGATCATGTCACGCAAATGAAAGAAGTTCTTTTGAACAAACAGTTTTTATCATATTACTGTGTCAATGTTCAACGGAAAAGATGTCGAAGCTTTTGAACTCTTCAATGTGGAATCAAATCAAAATATAATGCACATTATTAAACATCTAGGAAATATATGATATCTCCGTGTACACACATATAATATATATATATATATATATATATATATATATATATATATATATATATATATATATATATATATAGGTAGGATCCTTTGACACCGGTGTCAAACTTCAAGTTTGACACCGGTGTCAAAGGATCCTACCTCTATAAATAAGAGTTATGTTGTAGGAAAAGTGATGTGTAATGTTATAGAGATTTGTTTTGCGTGTCTTAATTTTTTTATTTTTTTTGCTTTAGAAAGTGTGAGCTCCATAAAATGTTGTGTGTGTAGGAAAGTTGTTGGTGTCATGTGACATGATAGATGTAAACCCCTATATATATATATATATATATATTGATTAAAAAAATATGGTGTGAACTGATACCGTGGCCTAGTGGACAAATTTTTAAGCCACCCCGGCCACTACAATGTATATTGACACCTACCTCATAATCTTTTAGCATGTATGGGTCTTTACCCGACTGAGTTTTCTTCAAAAAATTTTGCATATATTGACACCTACCTGTTTCATTATGATAGCGCCTCACATGTATCAACGAAGCTATATGACTTGAATATAAATATATTAGTTATTTGTTAATAATTATAATTTAATTTAATGATTAATTTTTTTTTCTATTTGCTCGAAAAATTATATATAATAAAAAAGTTGTTATCATACTTTTACAAGTTATTTTTAAAATAATTTAAATAATTTTTTTGAAATGATGATAAAAAAAAGGCATATAAATAAAATAATTATTTAGTACTATGATGGTAAAGGGGGTGAAATGGAGGAGTGATAAAATTGTTCATTTATAATTGAAAGGTTATAGGTTCGAATTCAGAAAACAGCATCTTTACAATTATGTAAAGGTACGGCTGTGTACAAGGAGTGATTTTTTTTGTTTTACTTTGATGTTAAGATTTTCAACAAACAAACGTTTTCCGATGTTATTATTATAAGTTGTTCTAAAAACAAAAACATCTTGTAGTCGTTTACTAAAAATAAAAAGATAAATTTCAAAAAAAAAAATATAAACACTTTGTTAATATACTTCTGAATAAAATATTTTATTTATAAATAAATTTATGTCATTTCTCTCTAATTTCAATACCAATGGTAGATATAAGATATGGTTATCGGTTGATAACAATAAAAGGAGAAATGACTTGATCAAGAGAAAAAAAATATCAACATGTTTGAAGAATGAAAATACATGATTGAGTCACAAAAGAAGTTTAATGACATATAAAAAAAAAAAAGAACACGGATAAGCTTTGAAAATAGTAAGGATTCAAGAGCAACGAGAAAAAATAAGAAGGGCAAAACCAAAACCCAAGACATTAAAACATGGACAACATTCAACAAAAGTTAAATATCAGTTGATAACAATAAAAGGAGAAATGACTTGATCAAGAGAAAAAAAATATCAACATGTGTGAAGAATGAAAATACATGATTGAGTCACAAAAGAAGTTTAATGACATAAAAAAAAAGAACACGGATGAGCTTTGAAAATAGTAAGGATTCAAGAGCAACGAGAAAAAATAAGAAGGGCAAAACCAAAACCCAAGTCATTAAAACATGGACAACATTCAACAAAAGCTAAATATCACAAGTCATGGAAAAAGAGGATCAAATCCAATAAAATGTCAAAGGATTGTCATATCGAACAAGTCAAGCATCAAAGTCAAGAGAGGAATCAATCCAAGTCTCTATGCATGAAGCTTAGTTCAAAACTTTATTTCTATTATACTTTTAGTTCTTAGATATGAGTGTAAGGGTATATATGTCGAATTCGCATATTTGAAAGTTCATGAAATCTTTGGATATATTTTTCAAAGATAGATGGATAATGTTTTTAACATGTTTTAATATTATAAACATATTTTCAAGAGCCAACTATATGTTCCTAGAATATTAGGAACCATTTCAAAGTTAAAGGGAATGAAAAAGAAAGTATTTCCTAACGTGTGTCTTAAAAAAGATCATGAAATCCTCAATTTGGTCCATTAAAAATGGATGGAAAAGACTTTAACATGTTTGAAAACATAGACATTCATCCATAGTCCAGTTACATGTGTTTATAATGCTAGAATTTGATTGGAACAAAAAAGAATCAAGTTTTGCATAGTATGCTGATTTACTTGAGTAAATCTATCATTTACCAAAGTAAATCATTTACTCAAGTAAATTTGTCTTTTATTGGAGTAAATAATTATTTAGTCAAGTAAATATTGACATTTACTTGAGTAAATATTGTCCAAAAAGCTCCTAAAGGCTATAAACAACTACATTTCATTCGATATACTATAAATGCACTCCCAACAACTCTTAAACATTAAGAACATTATTCTTACTCATCTTGTATATATTTTTAATGCATTTACATTACAAATTATGAATCATTCAATCTATTTCAAAAGTCATACACATTTGAGCTCATTTCTTGAAAGATAATATACACATAGTGCTTTAATTTGTATTATCAACATTTTTAGAGTATATATCATTTGTTAAACACATTTCAATTTTTATTTCTGGGTTAAGGGTAGTGAGATTCATTGAGATGATGAGGCTGATTCTTATAGTTGGGGATCTGCAGTGCTTAATGTAACACCCCGTATATATCCAGTAATGTTATCATGTCATATCATATTAAGCTGTGCTTAATTAAAAATGTAGAATATCTTTTTCTTTTCAATTATGATGTCATTATCATTACCAACTTGCTTATTAATCATTTAAATAAAACCATGCCTGTATGTAAATTGCAAAAGATAGGTAACTGAATACCTCATTACGTAAAATAACAGATATAAGTCTCTAGTCACGGAGCTACAACACGTAGACCGGACAACCTACTAAGTTATACAACTCAACTCAAGGTACTAACATAAAGTGGCATGGACAAACCCCATGCTCACCCAAATAAGGCATCGAGCCCCACATAAGTCTAAACCTCAACAACATAATAATAAGGAGGAAAACATAAACAACATCCAATCCAGACATGTCAGCATAGATATAACAACAATATCATCAGCTAAGCTCTGGCCTCCTGCCGCCAGAGGCATCAGTCCCCATATTACTTGAACCTGAAATAAGCGCCCTCAAACGTGGGGTGAGATCTCTAAACAAGAAATCTCAGTAAGACAAGGGGTCCTCAAGGATCTTCCACCCCAAGCTCACTTACATGTGCAATATAAGTTCTAAAAGCAGTACTTCAATATCATTTTCAAAATCAGTGTAATGCAACAGATATTCATGTCATGTGTGTTATAACTATTTTACTGATCAGAGAAATGCAGGAATACGTCTATTACCCACATAAATACCAGCCCATGTTGTACCAGCCCATATTGTACCCGCCCACAAGAATACCCCATGGCTTCCTGTTTAGGCAGAACACCACATACATATCATATAGCATTTGCACTTAACAGTTCAATAGAATTTCAGCAAAACAATACATGAAAACACATCATGCATATAACCATCCCCCATGGAGTATGGTGGAACAGACAATGGCTAAACCGAGGACACGAAAGCTTACCTTGCAAGCTAGCTATCCAAGTCAAGAGTCCACAATACCTCAGAGTCCACAAACAGCAAGATCACAATCTGTTTGGACCAACAATATTATCAATATTTATGCACAACAAACATATGATTTAAAAACAACGCCCTTCCTGTACGTTTTACGTCTTTAGACTTCTCACAAAGTCATAAGCCCTTAATCACTTGATTCTGACTTAGTTTAATTATTACAGAAGTCCACATAACACGATCATAGGTCCACCAACCCAAAATGACATTCTGTATGAACAGTACCGTCACTGTTCTGAAATTCCCAGAATATCCAGATATCTGTCGGGGGCATATCCGGATATCTCTCTGCCAATATCCGGATATTCAGATCCCCATATCCGGATATCAATATCCGGATATGCATATGCGGATATTTCGCGACAGAATGCAGTTCTGCATTTCGCGAGATATCCTTCCAAAGGTTGGGTTTTTAACCTATTCCAACGTCCAAGCATGCATGTTTAACCTCTTTTAAGTTCATATAACAGTTGGTTACTTGTTTAACTCATTAAACATGCCAAGACACCTCTTTTAACCATTGAAACTCATGATCCAAGGTTGGTGACACTTACCCAAGCTCAAGGCAGTAGCTATGGGTGCTCTTGGAGCTCACACTTCAGCTCCAAGGTACTGACTACCAAGTGCACGAAAATGAGCTTCAAGATGGCTCCTTTCTCCACAAAGGTTGCTTCTTGGAGTATCAAAACACCATGACAATGGCTCCTTCAACCCTCAATATGAAGTTAGCCCACAAACTCTCCCAAGGTAATGCTCACAACTCAGAAACAAGGTTCTCTCACCCACCCAAGGTGGCTCACACCAAGCAATGACGATCAAGTGAAGGAATAATGGTCAAAGGTGGTGCCTTTGGTGAGAAATGGAGGAAGAAAGGAGGTGGCAAAGGGCTGGTCGCAAGGCTTCAGCAATTCTCACGTAGAGAATCTGAACATGCCTAGGGTTTTAGGCCCAAATGTTGCATTTATAGTTCACTTAAGCTTTAATCGCACTGTACTAGCATTAATAGCTACGCTTAGTATTTTAATCCCAAACTTTAGAATCTGAGCCTCCTCATTTTTCTAAGATTTCTCATATTTTTATTTTATTTTTCGCAGCACCTTTTTGGTACGCGCTTTTCCATAGCCAGTGTCAGTTCTGCACCAGTTCTCATTATTTTAACTTGAAACTTGAAATCACAGTCAGATATTATTCTAGGAATTATCATGCACTTATTATAATTTTTCGGGATACTTTTTCGGTACGCATTTATACCGAGTAGCAGAACCGGTATCTGCACTTTTCGTCCGAAAAACAACTTTCAGCATTATTAACCACTTTCTATATTTATTTAAGCCTCATAATAATTAATAGGGTCAATTATGAAATTATTTCCTAATTTCACACAATTAATTAATTAACTTCCTTAATTAACGGTGCAGGTTCTTATATTCATCCCACCTTTTTAAGGATTTTGTCCTCAAAATCAGAATATACATGTCTCTGAAGTCGGGATACTGCCGGAGAAGCTCGTCCTCTCGCTCCCAGGCACACTCTTCAGGAGTCCTTCCTGTCCACTGCACTTTGACCATCGGACTGATCTTGCTCCTCAACTGCTTCTCGCCTCGATTGAGAATTCGGAGTGGATCGACGGGAGTTCTCAAGTTCTCTCGAACCTCCACATCATCCGGTTGCACCACGTGCGAAGGATCCGCTACGTATTTCCGAAGCTGAGACACGTGAAACACGTCGTGGATGTTGGCTAGGTTCGGAGGCAAGGCAAGCTGGTAGGCAACAGGTCCAACTCTACCAAGGATCTGGTATAGCCTAATAAACCGCAAGCTCAGCTTCCTCACCCCGAGTGCCCGTCCAACACCGGTGACAGGTGAAAGTCTCACAAACACGTGCTCACCCTCACTGAACTCCAGTGGATGATGCTTAACATCGTAATAGCTCTTCTGGAGATTCTGCGCCTGCTTTAGCTTTTTCCTGATCATCTGGATCTGCAGGGTGGTATCTTGGACAAAGTCCAAGCCAGACAACTCTCTATCTCCAACCTCAGACCAGCAGGTAGGAGTCCGACACCTCCTACCATACAACGCCTCGTAGGGTGCCATGCCCAGGCTAGCATGGAAACTGTTGTTATACGAAAACTCAACCAATGGAAGATACCAATCCCATGTTGAACCCTGCTCCAACGTGCAAGCCCTCAAGATGTCTTCCAATGTCTGGATGGTCCGCTCAGTCTGTCCATCAGTCTGAGGGTGATAGGCTGTACTCAGTCTCAACTGCGTACCAAAAGCCTCCTGCAACGCCTCCCAAAACCGAGATGTGAACTTCGGGTCCCTATCACTAATGATACTCTCGGGCACCCCATGAAGTCTCACAATCTCGCGAACATAAAGTCTGGCCAACTGCTTAGTAGTGAAGCTCACCTTCACCGAAAGAAAGTGGGCAGACTTCGTCAATCTGTCCATAATGACCCAGATAGAGTCATAACCAGCTTGAGTCTTCAGTAATCCCACCACGAAGTCCATGGAAATGCTATCCCATTTCCATTTCGGAATCTCAAGAGGTTGCAGTTTACCAGACGACTTCTGGTGTTCTATCTTCACCTTCTAGCAAACTAAGCACTTGGACACAAAAATAGCTATGTCATTCTTCATGCCCGGCCACCAATAGTTTCTCTTCAAGTCCTGATACATCTTGGTAGCACCAGGGTGGACAGTAAACTGGCCCTTATGAGCCTCTGTCATCACTTTAACAGTCAACGGACCTCGAGGAACCACAATCCTCTTCTGAAAGGTCAACAACCCATCCTCATTCCAAGACACTCCGTCCTGGTTCTTCACATAATCAAGGCACTCTCTCTGCACTTGCGCCTCTTTGATCTTTTCCATGAGCTCGTTCTCCACTTGCACAGTTTCCATTTCAAAAAGTGTACCCCCAAACAAGGAAGTCACTGTCAGATCCCGAAACTGTTCAATGATGTCATAATCACCCATGGTCAAACTGGATAGACTCACGGATTTCTGACTCAAAGCATCAGCTACCACATTGGCCTTGTCGGGATGGTACTTCAACTCAAAGTCGTAGTCCTTCAGATACTCCATCCATCTTCTCTGTCTCATGTTCAACTCCTTCTGTTCAAACAAATACTTCAAGCTCTTGTGATCACTGAACACACCAAACTTCGTCCCAAACAGGTAATGCCTCCAAATCTTGAAAGCAAATACAATAGCAGCCAACTCCAAATCATGAGTCGGGTAGTTATCCTTATAAGGCTTCAACTGCCTCGAAGCATAGGCGATCACTTTGCCAAACTGCATCAACACACATCTTAGCCCCTTTCCGGAAGCATCGGTGTACAACTCAACTTCCTCAGTAGGATCAGGAAGGAGCAACACTGGTGCAGTACTCAGTCTCTCCTTCAACTCCTGGAAACATTCCTCACACTCGTGAGTCCACACAAATGGAGTCTCTTTGCGGGTAAGGCGAGTCAATGGCAGAACCAGCATGGAAAATCCCTTGATGAACCTCCGGTAATACCCAGCCAAACCCAAAAAACTCCTCACTTCGGTTACCGTCTTGGGCCTTTTCCAATCTAGCATGGCCTCAATCTTGTTCGGGTCAACTGCAACTCCTTCTGCAGAAATCACATGGCCAAGAAATTTCACAGACTTGCGCCAAAACTCACATTTCGAAGGCTTAGCATAAAGCCTTTTCTCCTTCAGCACTTGCAACACAATCTTCAAGTGCTCAGCATGCTCCTTCTCCGTCTTGGAGTAAATCAAAATGTCATCAATGAAGACAATCACAAACTGATCCAGGTACGGCTGGAAAATCCTGTTCATATAATCCATGAACACTGCGGGTGCATTTGTGAGTCCAAAAAGAATCACCAAATACTCATAGTGACCGTATCTCGAACGAAACGCGGTCTTCGGGACATCTTCCGACTTCACCCGAATCTGATGGTATCCGGACCGGAGATCGATCTTCGAATACACACAAGAACCCTTCAGTTGATCCAACGGATCATCAATGCGTGGAAGGGGATACTTGTTCTTGATTGTCACTTTGTTCAACTACCTGTAGTCGGTGCACAATCGCATAGTTCTGTCCTTCTTCTTCACAAAAATGACCGGTGCTCCCCATGGAGACACACTCGGTCGAATGAAGCCTTTCCCTGAAAGGTCCTCAATGTGCTTCTTCAGCTCAACCAACTCTGGTGGCGACATCCGATATGGAGCCAATGAAACGGGCCCCACACCAGGCAATAAGTCAATGGAGAATTCAATCTCCCTCTGCGGCAGAAACTCAGGGATGTCCTCAGGAAATACCTCGAGGAACTCCCTCACCACAAGAATGCCAGTGATATCCTCTTGTGTCCCATTCACCAAACCTCCAACATCACATAGCTAAATGCCCCTACTTTCAAGGCCCTCATAGTCTGCAGGACTGAAATGAACGGTGAGGAACTGGCTGTGGAATCACACGGAGACATCACCACGCGCTTTGCGTAACAATCAATCAATGCACAGTTTTCGGACAACCAATCCATGCCCAGAATGATCTCCAAGTTGGCCATCGGCAATCCTATCAGATCTACCGAGAACTCACGGCCATCCCACTGAAACGCTACATCGCAATGAACAGTGGTAGCATCACACTTTTCTCCGGTGGCGGTAGTCACCCACAACGGTGGAGAAAGAACAGGCATGGGAAACTCAAGCCCCAAAGCAATCGGGGTTGCAACAAAGGAATGCGTAGCCCCGGAATCAAATAAAACATCAACTGATGAATCCATTTTTAGGTACATTAAGGTTCATACTCAGATCATGGGTTGGTGGATCCATGATCGACTTATGTGGACTTCTGTAATAATTAAACTAAGTCATAATCAAGTGATTAAGGGCTTGTGACTTTGTGAGAAGTCTAAAGACGTAAAACGTACAGGAAGGGCGTTGTTTTTAAATCATATGCTTGTTGTGCATAAATATTGATAATATTGTTGGTCCAAACAGATTGTGATCTTGTTGTTTGCGGACTCTGAGGTATTGTGGACTCTTGGCTTGGATAGCTAGCTTGCAAGGTAAGCTTTCGTGTCCTCGGTTTAGCCATTGTCTGTTCCACCATACTCCATGGGGGGATGGTTATATGCATGATGTGTTTTCATGTATTGTTTTGCTGAAATTCTATTGAATTGTTAAGTGCAAATGCTATATGATATGTATATGGTGTTCCGCCTAAACAGGAAGCCATGGGGTATTCCTGTGGGCGGGTACAGCATGGGCTGGTATTTATGTGAGTAATAGACGTATTCTTGCATTCTTTGATCAGTAGAATAGTTATAACACACATGACATGAATATCTGTTGCATTGCACTGATTTTGGAACTGATATTGAACTACTACTTTTAGAACTTATATTGCACATGTAAGTGAGCTTGGGGTGGAAGATCCTTGAGGACCCCTTGTCTTACTGAGTTTTCTTGTTTAGAGATCTCACCCCACGTTTGGGGGCGCTTATTTCAGGTTAAGGTAATATGGGGGCTGATGTCTCTGGCGGCAGCAGGCCAGAGCTTAGCTGATGATATTGTTGTTATATCTATGCTGACATGTCTGGATTGGATGTTGTTTATGTTTTCCGCCTTATTATTATGCTGTTGAGGTTGAGACTTATGTGGGGCTCGATGCCTTATTTGGGTGAGCATAGGGTTTGTCCATGCCACTTTATGTTAGTACCTTGAGTTGTGTTGTATAACTTAGTAGGTTGGCCGGTCTATGTGTTGTAGCTCCGTGACTAGAGACTTATATCTGTTATTTTAATTAATGAGGTATTTAGTTAGCTGTCTTTTGCAATTTACATACAAGAATGGTTTTATTTTATTTTTCGCAGCACCTTTTTGGTACGCGCGTTTCCATAGCCAGTATCAGTTTTGGCACCAGTTCACATTATTTAGGCCTGAAACTCGTTTTACCAGTCCTATATATTATTCTAGGAATTATCATGCACTTATTATAATTTTCCGGGATACTTTTTTGGTACGCATTTATACCGAGTATCTGCACTTTTCGTCCGAAAAGCGACTTTCAGCATTATTAACCACTTTCTATATTTATTTAAGCCTCATAATAATTATTAGGGTCAATTATGAAATTATTTCCTAATTTAACACAATTAACTAATTAACTTCATTAATTAACGGTGCAGGTTCTTACACTTAATTTCTTATAGAGGAGATGTTCAACGCCACCGCCTATTAACGTGGGTAGATAGGCAGTTTTGTAATACTGCTATAGATGTTGGTATGAGCTCACCTTCCTACGATTGCACATAACCTATCGCAGGTTGTGTCGGGAGCACTGCTTGGTTTAAGGTATTTATAATAACTAATATTCCATCAATTTGATTTATGGATTGCTTTCTGAATTTTTTTAACATCATAATTTATAGGTGAAAATTATACCAAATTATTCCACAATATTATAGGCATATGAGTCCGATTGCGAAACATATTTCAAGTGCTTCATCACATTAACTCTGCAGGGTTAAACTTACTTGAATTGGAGAGTACATCATGCAGACTAGATATCATAGTGGGATTAGAGATAAAACAATGTATTTACTAATGTTATGCAAGATAACTTGTTGGGCTTGAACTCCCCTTTAAGTAGAAATCCCTTTTCTCCATTTTAGTTTTTTTTCTCTTGTTATGTGTTATCGAGTCTTGTTATTTTACTTTATTTTGAGTCTGTAATTTCTTTTCTACCAACTCGTCTTCATCAGCTTGAATCTTGGGTTTATGGAATTTTGAGGTGTTAAGATTCCATCTGTATTTTCAGTCATGTCTTTAAGCATGAGCTAACTTCTTTTGGCATGAAAAAGCTATGAAACTATTAAACCTTTGCCTTTGCATCTCTATGACTGAATCCTCTGGATTTTTGTTACTTGTGTGTTTTAATATCTTGTATCAACTGACCTTGAACATGACTAGGAAAGGAACTTCCAATGGGAAGAGATTTCAGACAGCTGAACAACACAACGAAGTTGAGAGTGTGGAAACACTTTCATTGGTTGCCTTAGGAATAAGGGACCCCCCTCATTCACTAAGGTTTTGCACAGAGTAAGCATTGGGAATGAAGTCGCCATAGGAATATAGGGCTTCGTTTACCATTTAGCCGAGTTGACGAATCAGCTTTGGCAACAAAGAGATATAAAGAAATCCTTTGGATGAGATCTTGAGCCTAGGCTATAGTTGTTGGGAATGAAGTCGCCATATGAATATGGGGCTTCATATCCCATTTAGCCCATAAGCAGAGGAATCAGAGTTGGAACTAAAGAAACCTAAACAAGTCCAGTGGACAAGGACTTGAGCCTAGATTACAACAAGGTTTAATAGCGGATCAGTGGACTCATTCCATTTTTTTAACTATCGTTCTGCTATCATGTCACCTGTGTTACTCCTTGAACTTGCTCACTTATCTTTTCTAATTATTTTGTTTTATTTAGACATAAACAACAACTATAATTTTTCTTATGATCTGCCGCTCCTCCCTGAATTGGGAAGGACTTGAAATATAAAACGACGCAAGAAATTATTTTAAGTTGATCTGAACATTTTGTCATAACAGGACACTATTGTGATGACTGGGAACTATTGGATAGAATAGTTCAATACTATTAACTCATTCTTTTATTCTTTAATGTAGCTTGAAATATCAATTAGCATTACTTTCTCCGTGGGAACGATAATCTGGGGCTTAAACACTACCCTTTATTACTTTATGCGTGCATTTGTGCTAAGTGCTCTTCATTTTAGGAAACAAATGTGTTTCCCCTAGCTGATTGTAAAAAGGATCAAAAGTCATAATCGTGGGAACGAATGTGTTTCTCTCGATAGGCTGCAAGAGGACCCAACAAGGAGGTCCTTCCATTTTGCATCTCATGTTTGTAGACGACATTATTCTCTTCTTCGAAGCAACGACAAGTCAAGCTAAGGTGATCATGGAGTGTTTGAATTAGTTTTGTCAAATGCCAAGCCAAAGTGTGAGCAACCCAAAATCGACAATCTACTTTTCTTCAAACACCAGTGATGGTACTACTGAGGCCATAACAGACCTCACAAGTTATAAGAGAGTTCATAGTATTGGTAGATATCTTGGATCCTTTATTAAATAAGGTCACGATACAAAAAATAATTATGTTGCTATCATGGATCGGATCAAACGCAAGCACAACGGTCGGAAAAAATAGTGTTTATCCTTTGCCAGAAGGGTGATGCTTGCCAAGTCAGTGATAGGTGCAGTACCAACGTTTCATATGTAGAATGGCCTATTACCTATCACTTTATGCGACGAAGTAGAGCAGATCCAACATTCATTCATTTGTGCCAGCAACATCGCCTACTTAGTCTCATTGGACACCTTGTACAAACCAAAAGAAATGAGAGGGATTGGGGTTATCAACCTCTGGATCCAAAATGAGGCTTATATGCATAAACTTGCTAGAAGATTACTAAATAGAAACGAGGATCTACGAGCTAAGGTCCTTAGAGCAAATTATGGAGAGGACAAGATTTGAGATGTGGTATCATTGCTAAACCATATGACTCAAAGCTTTGGCGTGACTTAAGCAAATACTGGAATCGTTTTCTTGGGGGTCTAAGGTGGGAGTTAGGCAATGGTGAGTCCACGATATTTTGGCATGACAATTGGGTGGGCTTGGGTGAGAATCTTATGTCTCATGTCCACACGTCGATTCCCATTTTGGAAACTCACAAGACCATTGCATAAGTGGCTCCCCAAGGTGAGTGGGATATAACTATTTGAAACAGTTCTTGAATGATGAGATTGTTTCCAAGGTGCTTTGTCATCCCCCTCGGTTGATGAACAGTTCATATGACAGATTAGTTTGGGTGCAAAATCATGTCTCATTTTCACTGGTTAAAATAACATATAAAAACTTGATAAAGTTTGGTGATTCTTAAGCAGATGCCCCTTGGAAGAAAGTTTGGTCTTGGAAAAGTCCGGACCATATAAAGACTACAATGTGGCTGATCCTACTCAATAGGCTCTCGGTCAAAAGCAGAATGAGCAAGTGGAACGGGGGGTCTAACATTTGCAATGGTTGTACCAACAAGGAAGAATCCATTTTACACGTCCTACGGAATTGCAAGCATGCCCAAAGCATCTGGAGGGACTGGTTCAATAATTGTGTATCTCCAGATTTTTTCACCTTAGACATTCGTAAATGGCTGTGTAGGAATGTGTGAATAATACAAGAGGTAGAAATATTCAATCCGATTGGAGAGATGTTTTCTTCCCTTCATGCTGGTTTCTTTGGACCCGGCGTAACCATAGTATTCGTGACAGTAGCTTTCAGAGGCCATATAGAGGTAAGATTCTAATTGCTAATTCTATTTCTCAAATTATTGCAGCTAGGAACAAGAAGATGAAAATCCAAGGTAACGGATCTAACCACCACCATCCTGGTGAGTGGGGGCCACCTCTGTAAGGCTGGCTGAAGATTAACACAGATAGTGCATCCTCATACCGAAGAAAGGAAGCTAGCTATGATGGCCTTATCAGATATCGTAATGGATCTTTCCTAGGAAGTTTCTCCCTCAAACTAGGCTATTGTAACCCTCTAGATGCAGAGCTTTGGGGTATTCTTAAAGGCCTGGAGTTGGCCTGGGGGACAAGTGCTAGACAAATGGAAGTGGAATGTGATGCTTTGAACGCCATCACCTTAATTCAAGACAAGCAAAACAACCCAAGAAACTCCTAGGCTGTCACACAAATTCATAAGTGGTTTACTCAGGATTGGATCGTCTGATGCATTCATACTAGTAGGGAATTCAATACGTGTGCTCATTGGCTTGCTAGAAGAGGCCATAATGGAGATAGAAATTTACTTGTCTACCGTAGCCCCCCTTTCCAGCTTAGGGAGCTCCTTCTAAATGGTGCATCCATGTTTCAGTTTACGTCTCTTCCTTTGTAGTTTTGTTTTGTCTCGAGGCCTTGCCCATCCTTATTTACCAAACAAAAAGGCTTAATATATAATTTCTTGACATCTTATAACACGTTACTAAATTATATTTTGCCCACATGTCATAAAAATTATCATTTGGATAACCAAATGGTGGTAGCTCAGTTGGCGCATGGGAGCTGAGCAGGTGGGGGTGAGGGCATGTGTTCGAATCTCCCCAGTACCACCTTTGGGAGGGGTTTAAAGCTTTAATCCCGGACCCGCCCCGAATGGGACTAATCGCGAAGCGATGAACCGATGGAATATTTCCAACAACAAAAAATTATCATTTGGACAAATAATTTATTTTATCATATTACTATGTCAATGTTCAACTCTTCAACTGATGCCGAAGCTTTTGTGGTGTGAAAGGTGAATGGGATATTGGATATCCCAAAGGGAATGGACATGAACTCGAAATCGTTGTGGTGGGTACGAAAGACGAATTTTTGAACATCAGTTGAATGTATACCGAAATGGTGGTATTCTGATCTTAAATCAAATTTGGAGAGGATGGTAATACTATTGAGTTGATCAGGATTTTGATGGTGGTGACTACATTCAAAGCTTTATAGTCTATGCAATAATGCTATGAATCATCTTTCTTCTGACTCAAAAGGATTGGGGAGCTTAAGGTGACTAGGACATATATATATATATATATATATATATATATATATATATATATATATATATATATATATATAAGGCTTGAGCTCAACATTTGTTTCATCAATTGTTCAATTTCATTTTTCTAATAGTGAGGTAGTGATAGGGACACACGTGTGGTTGAAGAGCAATTTTGTGATTGTGGGACTGTTTCGAAGGAAGTGAAGAAGCAATGCCTTTAGAATGTGTATTATGGTGGGCACTGATGTTTGTGGTAATTGACGGCAATGTTGAAGAAATATAATATAAAACTCTTCACTTTTTAGTTTAAGTCTTTGGATTGAATTGTTCTTAACATGATATCAGAGCTTAAATTTTTGGGTGAAATTGTTGCTTATATGGTCGGTGGTTATGGGGTCGCTAGTTCGATTGCCCCTACTATTTAGAAGAATTAAATCAGCAAAAGATAAGGGGAAAAAATGAGTCTGTACAATATCCTTGCGTGAAGGGATGTATTTGTGTGAAGAGATGTGTTAGAGAGATATAATATAAAACTATTGATGATATTCACTTCTCAAATTAAGCTCTTGGGTTGAATAGACTCTTAACTGACAAGCCATAAGTTAACAAAGAAGGGTATCATCCTTACAACTACTGTCTAGATAAATCAATGTTGCTCGCCCTCTGTACTTGTTGTCGAAAGTGTATTTGTCGTTACAATTGTAACATAGGTCCTTTGCACAACAATTTTTCATTTGGGCAGGAGTGAGCTATCTGATAGGTATGGCTGGAAACGGCCTTGATAAACTGTTGGAGGGAACACGGAGGAAGTCGATGCAGGAGCAGAGGCCTCGAAGGAGAATTGATAATCCATCGTAGAACCCATATAGATAAGCTTATGGTCTGAATGACTCGTAATAAGCCATCCCATGATCCCATCCCAAGATAAGTCTTATAAACCAACAAATAGCGAATTCCATTAGTAAGCGGCCATAGTAATTTAATATAAACGGTTAGTTAAAGTGTTAATTGGAAATGGATAAAAAAAAATGACATATTCATATGAAAAAATTACAATGTGAATCAATGATGGTAATTTTATAACTATTTATTTAAAAAAAAAAAATTTGCTTCTTTTATTATCATTAATATATTTTTGTATAGTTATGATTCTTTATATTACCATGTCATAATTTTTATTTTTTTGATTTTTCAAGGTATTCTCCGGCCTACAGCTGAAGATTAATTTTTTCGAGGCAATAGATCATATTAAGTGGATAAATGTCTCCCAATAAAACCTTTCTATACATATAGCTAGAGATCGTATCTCTATCAGAATATCTTATTTTATTTTTTTAATATAAGAGGATCTACTTCCATGTTAATTGCTAGACAGAAGCAACGTGGGTCGTGACGTGTCACAAGATTATTGCTTGAGTCATGACACTGGTTAAAACTTTCCTTAATCCAAATCCAAATTAAACAAGTGGACTTTAATTTTAATTAATTGATAATCTAGGCGCACTAGTGAAGTCAAAACAGTCGTTAATGGAAATGGACAAAACGTGAATCAAATGGTAAAGCTATTGTTGCCTTTTATGCCCAAAACTTTGATCACTGAACAGTAAAATTCTCTTTTTGCTTTCAGGTTTGAACCTTATTAGCTTCCTTCAGTAGCATTCTTCTTCTGCGAAGGCAACTGCAATGTGCTCGCATTTCCAGAACTACCGTTTGAAATGCAGAGCACTTGCCATTGTTTACCTCCTTCTGCCACTCATCTGTTCCTTCTTCTCTAACGGCAATTGTCAGGTTTTTTCTTTTCTCCCTCTCTCTGTCTCACAAGAGAAGAGATCCGTTGAAATTCGATTTCGTTATTTGAGATTGAACTGAAATTGGCAGGTCTTAGAAGCATGTTCAGCTGCTAGAGATTGCGGGTCGGGTCTCTACTGTGGCAATTGCCCCGCTTTGGGTTTGAACCAGCCCATTTGCATCAGAGGCCAACCCACCCTTCCTACATCCATCGTAAGCTCTTTCCTTTCACTGATTATTCTCCAATGCCCAATTAATGGGAACTTTCCTTCAGTTTTTAGCTAAATAACACAAAAAAAGCTGTTTTTTTTTTTAAAAAAACTTCTATTTTTTGGTGAATTTCGCCTTTTTGGGGGCACTCTGCAGGTGAATGGGTTGCCCTTCAATAAGTACTCGTGGATAGTGACCCATAATTCGTTCAGCATCGTTGATGCACCTCCTTTGCCGGGTGTTCAGAGACTAACATTTTACAATCAAGAAGACACTGTGACTAACCAGTTGAGGGTATGTGTAATGTGTCTGCACATTACATTGTGACTTTGCATTTTATTCTTTTTCTTTTGTTGGATGAAGTTGGATTCTACTTCAGCTAGACAATGATTTTTTATTTCTTTTTTTGGTAATTTAATTATTAGTTTTTTTTGTACTGTTTCTTATGCAATTGTTTTTGATGATTTAGAATGGAGTGAGGGGACTCATGTTGGATATGTACGACTTCCAGAATGATATCTGGCTCTGTCATTCATTTCGAGGGCAATGCTTCAACTTCACTGCCTTTGTAATGTGACCCTCTTTGTTATAAGTGTGATTTTTATGGTTTTGCTTGCATGGGGCGTCGACTAATATGTCCATTGAAATGTTCTCAGCAACCTGCAATAAATACTTTGAAAGAAGTCGAAGCATTCTTGACGGAAAATCCAGCTGAGATTGTCACAATCATAATTGAAGACTATGTGCACACTCCAAAGGGGTTGACTAATGTGTTCACAAGTGCTGGACTGGATAAGTATTGGTTTCCTGTGTCTAAGATACCGAAAAAGGGTGACGATTGGCCCACTGTAACAGAGATGGTTCAAGCAAATCACCGACTCCTTGTTTTCACTTCTGATGCTTCAAAGGAAGCTGAAGAAGGAATAGCTTATCAGTGGAAGCACATGGTCGAAAATGAGTGTAAGCACGATATCATTTTAGCATGTATACCTTCTTTATACATGGTTTGTAATGGCAGCCTCATAATTCATTTATTTTCAGCTGGAGATCCCGGAGTTCAACAGGGTTCTTGCCCACATAGAAAAGAATCAAAGGCATTAAATTCGAGAGGTTCTTCACTTTTCTTGATGAATTATTTTCCAACATATCCAGTTGAAGCTGACTCATGCAAAGAGCATTCGGCTCCACTTGCTGAGATGGTGAATACATGTTACAAAGCTGCAGGGAATGTGCTGCCCAACTTCATAGCTGTTAATTTTTACATGGTACTCCTTATTGCTCAGGGGTGTTAATTGAAACTTGATTATTGATCTCTATACAACATATACCCTGCACACTTTAGCATTCTGAATGAAATTTCATGCAGAGGAGTGATGGAGGTGGTGTTTTTGATATTGTGGATAAAATGAATGGCCACACATTGTGTGGGTGTAGTACAATCACAGCCTGCCAGGTTTGTCTGCATTTCTTGTCCAGATATGTATTGTCTTTATGCCATTTGTTTGTGAACCTTTTGTATTCTCAGAATTCCTTATTTCTTTCTGTGTTATGTTCCAAAACTAGTGACTAGATACCTAATTAAGTATAATTTTGCACCCAGTAGAAAGTCTCGAGAATTTCATCTAATTTGCAATTTTCAGCAGTCATTTATTCAAAATAGTTGTCCACATGAACAGAATATGAGACATTGAGGCTCTTTGAAGCCTGACTATGTGTCTGTTACTGTTCTTGCGAATATAGAATCAGACAATTGGTCTGTTAGTCACCACATTTAAAATTTCTCTACACTTTTTTTTTTTAATATAAGTGTGCATGTTTATATTTCTTGAAACCTACAATAATTCGGGAGATACCTTAACTTGTATGATCAGTGGCGGATCCAGGAATTTGATGAAGGGTGGGCACCTCCGCACCTGAAATGCAAAAAAATGAGATCTAACTTTTGCGGTTTCCATCACCAAGAATAACTACTTTATCTTTAGGTTGAGATTTGACCCCAGGATGTGACAAAGGGGGAAGGAAGTAAACAGCAAATAAACTGGCCGACACAAAGGTATGGGAAATTCCTTCAGCCTCAATGGCTCTGCGAATGTTGGCCTTCACCTGAAATGCACTCTTTGCTGGACCCACAGCATGAGTCCTGTCCACATCATTTCCAAACTCTGAAGGAAAGAATCTCTGCGAAACAATATAATTATTATAGCAAGCTCAAACTATGTTTCTGTTAGAAATCAAATTTGATTTTGCAACATCCACCACCAATCTAGAAAATCATAGAAGAATCAAGAGTTGCTAAACCAGAAAATTCCTGAAGCTATGTGGTGTGGAAGATCAAAGAAGCAACCAGAAAACTACCATCGCCGTTCAAGAAGAATCTACAAGATTTGATAAATAAAAGACTTGCCATTTATTAGAAGAATCTACATCACTCAAGATGTGTTGCCAACAAATAATAATAAACAAATGAAAAAGAAGACAAGTTGGCAAAGATGAAACAAAACATGTCATTGAAGAAAGATGTAGAAAGTTGTAGACTTGTAGCAAAGGAAAGAAAAGTCCAAGTAGAAAAAGTTTAGAATATTATATTATATAGAAGAAAAAGTCGGTAGGTGAAGTCTATATAAAGGTGTATGTTGTAGTTTGATATGTGTGTAAGTGAGATTAGGAATTAGAAAAGAATAGAAAGAAAAAGAGAGAAGAAAAGCACAAAGTGCCGTAACACTTAAATTAGAAAAGAATGAGATAGATGTGTGATGAGAAAGTGAGAGATAGAAGGAATAAAAATTTTAAGTGAAGGGTATTTTGGTATTTTCATATCAAATTTTAAGGGTGGGCACTTGCCCCCCTTCTCCCTTACCTGCCTCCGCCTCTGTGTATGATGGCAAGAAAAATTTAGTCACTTGGGGATGAAGGTGAATTTTCATTTTGTTGAAAGTATAGAAAAACATTAATATGCTCGAATTTAATTGTTACTCAAAATATTTTGTAGCTCCGGAGTCATTTAGCTTTACTATTAATAAAGAGAAAAGGGAGGTAGTTTTGCACGTTCACTTTCTGCCCCATAATTTCTAAAAAGATTTTTGTCTAACTCAAATCTTTGTTGAACAAAGAAATAAATTTATAGGCTTATAAAAATCAATGTAATAGATTGACATTAGTAATAACATCTCCATATTGTCTCTTGACTTTCCTTATTTTTCTTAACTATCTTCTCAACCATTTGTATTAATTGCATCTGTTCCATTTTATGGCATCATATAGCACACAGTATTTGGGAAAAAGTTGATTAAGATCCCTACAGTCATAATGTAGCCCACATATTCATCTCTTGGTGTTTTGTTGTGTTGTATTATATGACACGGTAGAATGCTTGATATGGATGGATTTCTATCAAAGACAATGACGTAATTACTGCAATTTTGCAGGCTGGTGCACATTTTGGGTCATGCAAGAATATTTCTGTACCTAGTGCAAGTCCAATGACCAACACTGCTGGAGGTTTTACTGGATCTGTTCAGTTCTCTAGTTCAGCTTCGCCTGTCCATTCTTCAAATTGCTTGCTTCTCTTTTTTTACTTCCTGCTTTTTGCAGTTTTGTTGCAACTGTGATGACTAAGAATTATCAAATCTTATGCAAGCTAGTCTTTCAAGAGGAGCTTAGTATCTTAGCATGTATTGCCTCAAGCTGTGAAATGTCATGGAACTGTTGCTGTTTTAGAAAAATAGATAAACAACTTTATGTTTTCGCTGATGCTATATATACAGACCAAGAATTTATCTGGAGCTATAAGCAGTTCAGGTATGTTGCGTTCTTGCTGTAGAAATCAAATTCTAGATGCTGGAACAATGGATGTGTATGCTTTCATTTGTTTCTCTCATTGGATTATTTCTGTTTTCACATTTGCAATGATGTGGTTGGCAAAATTACTTTCCAGATACTGATTTTGATAAGACATTGATTGGATCTATTGACCAAGCTGTGATTAGGTACACCAACATTCACATCATCTTTATCCCAAACAACTATTATAGTTGGGTACCAAGTTTTTTTTTTTTGTTTTAATTCGTTGGGGAGTGTGAAAGATGCTAAAAATTTAAAGTACACGTAGCCTAAGCTCTTCCATCAAACTTCAAAGTTAAGTTGGATTAGATAATGCTTCTCTCCAGGGAAGTATGTGATTCTACCTGCTATAGTTGGTAGCTTTCGCACTGAATGAGCTCAGTTGTCTGCTTCATGAGCTGGAAGTCTGAGTCTGAGTTCATGTTTCCGAGGGTTGGAAAATTTTATCTTACTGATTTTGAAGCTTAGTGGATGAGTTGCTCGTGATGATAAATAAATGAAAGCCTTTATTAATCCTTTATGTACAATGATTGCAGATGTGGGTTCAATAATTGTTTTTTCTTTTTAAAAAGTAAAAAATAAAAAAACGCATAGACTGCTAAATTTTTAGATGGAAGGGGTCAATCATATGCATTCATGATTGTGTATTTGATAAGGTGACATGACCAATGTTATGGATCATATTGTCAATATATACCCTTTTTTCTTTTCCTTTCTTTGTTCTTTTTGTTCATGTAATTGCTTGGTTTATGCCTATATTGGGAGAGTGAGGATTTATTTTATAAATGCATTTGGTCCATATGGAAAATACATTACTATGAAAAGGAGTGAAGAGTTTGTTGTATTTCATTGAAAAAAAAATTTCTTCAGATTGTTCATCTTAATGCAATATTTTATATCCTTCCCCCTTTTGTGTTGAAAATCTTGTCCTTGAATCCCCTAAATCTTTCATCCAAGCGCTGCAGCACTTTTCTTCTTTTTTTGAATATAACCTTTTGCCATATTGTTGTTTGTTGTTCCGTGGAAATTATGATCCTCCAATGTGATAGTTAATTCTCTCTTACTAGATACCTCTGCAACTTGTTGCAACCCCATTCCTTGAAGCTTGAACTAAATAATAGCTTATGTCTATATGTAAAGAGTTCTGTTCGGAAAACTATAATTTTTTATTTTTTAATTTTTTGAAAAATTTTCTTAGATGGATTGGAAGGTGCTGACAATTTTTCTGGTGTAAATATCTTTGATATATTTTTTCCTCTGGTGGTATCTTAGTAATGATAATAACTTTCTTTCTCAGTATCCCTGAAACTCAACCTTTCCATTGCTTGTAACTTCTCTGAACTATCAACCTTACTCCTCATATAGGTCTAATTAATTTCGGGTTTCTTGTTTCTGCTGTAAAGCTAGTCGAACATTTCTTGTCTTGCAGTAGAAATAGCTTGAACGAAATCCTTCTTTTGAATATTAAAAGATAATAAATTGAAGGTGTTATAATGGGTAAACGTTCCTGAAATATTTTGCTCAAAATATCCTTTGAAGGGGTATACACGCACCACACTTTAGACTAATATGATGCTTTATGTAATGTGTTCCAGTCATGCTTTTTACAATGTGGATAAAATCCCACTTGTGTTGAATGGTGATTATGACTATATTTGAAACAATTTTCTTCTTTTCTTTCATTATGTGATCCTTGGTAAATTTTAGAGTTATCAATCAGGTAAGCCATCTTTTCGTTTGTCTAGTTCTTTTACCCCTAGGCTGGTAAATTTAGTGCTAGTGTAGGTTTTGTTTATGGTTGCTTTGCTTTTCTCATTCTTTTTACCCCTGATTTGCTTTGCTTGCAAATCAGAGTCGTTGATCTTTTTTTATCTAACGGCTCTTAGATGAGGTGTCAAAATTGAAATTTGACACCGGTGTCAAAGGATCCTATCTCTCTCTCTCTCTCTCTCTCTCTCTATATATATATATATATATATATATATATATATATAATTTACGTTGTTGACATGGCGTGAACTTTTGATAATTGATTATATAATTTTTGTGGTGTCTTAGTAATGCTGATTATTTTGTATGTTTGCAAATACACGTGACTTCATTTTTGCCCTCCCTAATATTTATGACGTTTCCCCTTTTGAACTTACAGCTTTTGTACCAAGAAATCATTTGTCAACGACAGAATCAGGATAGAACGGCTAGAAGCTCTTGATCATTGTTAAGGTTATAAGTTATGATTGTATCCTAACAATTCACATTTCGCGTCTTCTTCCTATTACCCGGTCTTCCACTTTTGTATTGGTGTTGAAACAACCAAGTTGTCTGATACATAGCAAATTACTATAATAGGTAGGTACAACGGCAATTTAGTTTACAGAGGAACTTGCATGGGGTTTGCATTATGAGAACATCATGTAGATTTGTTCTTACAATATAAATCCAATTGGTTTAGAATCCAAAATGAGATGTTTTGGGATTTGGATAAAATATGGAGGGTGTTTTAAGAAAATTTGTGTTGCGGGAGGAATAAAATTTCTAAAATGTACTGAACTTTTTTTTCCTAAATCTCAAAAAGAGATAATTTTATTGTTAGCGTAACTATCCTCAGACAATTTGGGGAATCATATAACATGAACTTTGGCTTTCATGAATGACACTATTTTTTTAACCTGTTTCATATTTTTGCGGTTTGGGAAATAAATGGAGGGAATTTTGGGAAAAATATTTTTCAAGATGAGCGAAATCTTCAAATCGTCATGAATTTTTCACTTAAACCTCAAAATGTGTTTTGGGCAATGTTATTAAACTCGACTCGGGCTCGGTCGAGGTACTGGGTCATTGATTCAACCAGTGAGTCATTGGTTCAACTGCATGACCCGGTAAGTATTTGTAAATCTATAATTTATATTAAAAAAATTATAAATATATTTAAATACTTGTAAAAAAATATACCAATTTCAAATATTTTAATATGAAAATAATAAATTACACATAATTGTCCAACAAAAAATCAATCAAACATATAATATTTGTGATACTAATGTTTCAGGTTCAGTAAATAACATCTCTAACTATAAATCAAATCAAAATTCTCTGAGAGTTAATAAGCTAATAAGCTACATAATCAAATCAAATCAAGATAATATTAGTGTTGTAGGTACATAATATATGTAAGTTAATAAGCTACAAATCACTCAAATATTTCAAAAGAAAACAAATCATTTGTGTTTGAGAGTAGAACAAATAAGACATTAATTTACGAAAATAAATTAGTTTTTTTTATAGACCGGGCCGGGTCACCGGTTGAACCGACCAGGTCACCGGTTTTTACGAAAATCGGCCGGGTCGCATCGGGTCACACCGGTTCTGTAACATGGCCGGTCCAATATGAAAATCAGATCGGTTACATGACCGATTCACCGATTTCCGGGTCGACCCGGCCGGGTTGGTCTGGTTTTTATAACATTGGTTTTAGGCTGTGTTTGGTACAAGCTATCTTAGGAGATAGATAGGCATTGGCAATTTGGGAATCTAGTTATACCATGTTTGGTTGAACAGATTTCAAAATTTTCCTACCAATATTATTTCCCTAGCCATCATGTTTGCATGTAAATTGCACCAAAATAAATGTCCTCACAATCCCACTTTGGATGTGGTATTTCACGTTGTTTAGCTAAATAGCACAAAAAGTAACATTTTGCTTACGAACATACTCTTACCTTATCTCACCGAATCTGAATATCTTCTACCAATTCTAACCGTGGACTTCTCTGACCACTTTTTGTTATCCAGACTTATAGCTCACTATTTGATATCCGTAGTTGCACACACTTTTTGATATAAAAGGGTTATTTTTGTAATTGTAATTCATTTTCCATCAATATTTTATCTCAAACTAATCATAGACTCAAACCAAACATAGACTTTATAAATTTTACTTAATTTTTCCGGTAAATTTTTTTCCAACCAAACAACTTTTTTTATATTTTCCTACCAAACTTATTTTTTCACCATTTTCCTATTAATTATAATTTCTTAGTATTCAAAAACTTTCTTCTGAATCAAATACCCCCTTAAGTAGTCGGTATTTTCCAGGATTTTCAGAAAACTGAATTTTTCTAAATTTTTAATTTTCGAATATAATCGTAAACTGAATGTTTTCATCATATTTCTGAAAATCGAGATTCCCGAATAAATAAAAAAAATTTCTCTACCAAACGCCCCTAGGGTCTCTAAGAGAAAATTTATAGTTACTACAAGTATAAAAAAGAACCTTGGGGGTAATCATGGTATACCCTTTAGTATGTATGATGAAATCATCATCATCAGAACTCTTGACTAAATTATCTGCTAAACTTGTTCAGGAGAAACAGTATTACCAAATCCAATATCTGATTTATCCAATAAAAAAAGTCCAATATCTGTAATTGTAAAATATGCATGAATAAATCCTACTTATAGAAATCTTTTACCAGTTTGACGGTTCAACTTGAATGTAATCGTCGTGATTGGATATGAAGAGTTTAGAGTTGTGTTATTACGGGAGTCCACGACCCAGATTTCTAAAGCCCATGCCACATATCAATCAGTAGCCCAAGCAAGCATTCCAATTGATAACATGTCAGGAAGTATAAGTTCCCATGCCACATCAGAAGTATATGGACGAAGGACTAACCATAAGAGAAGCTAAAATAACATAATCTTGTTACTGGAGTTCATTTTTCTTTTAGTTAGTTTTAATTGTTTTTAGTTGTATCAGTTATTCATCTTCTTTAGCTTACTTTCTTTCTCATCTGATTAATGTATTCCGAGCTTACCTATAAATAAGGAAGCTTTAGTGTAAATCAATTCATTGATAAATGTTATCAAAATTCACAAATCTGTTACGTGTGTCCTTGTATATTTACTACAACAGCTTTATGTTTGAGCTATAGGTAAATTAAGCTCAAAATCACTAAAAATTTCTTTAAATTAACAATCGAAAGAAATAAAGATTCTTCCCCGACTACTACATGTAGGGGTGTGCAAAAAGACTGGTTCACTTATCCTGCTCTTGATCTGACCTTGACATGACCCATAAATAACTATTTTTTTTGAACTGATTTAAATACTGTCCCACTTTTATTTGGGTCAATTTTAAACCTGACTTGTTTTAATAATGACCCATTGACCCAAAACTTGACTCATACCCATTATGTGAAAAAAAGAAAAAGAAATTCACAATAACATTAAAAGAAAAGCTTTAACATAAAATTTTTTTACGGAAAATATTTCCATCAAAATTTTTCGCAAAATTTTTTAAAGAAAAATATTTTCATCAAAATTTGTGACTAAAAATATTTCTGTAAAAAAAGTTGACGGAAAAACTTTTTTGTCAAATTTTTTTACAGAATCTAAATTTCGTCAAAATTTTCACAAAAAAAACATATTCATCAAAAAATTCGACAAAACACATTTCTATAGAAATTTTTTGACGGAAAATTTTTTTATCAAAATTCTTTACAGAATTCAAATTTCGGCAAAAAATTTCGACGGAAACATTTTCGTTAAATTTTGTGACAAAAAAAATTTCGTCAAAATTTTTAGGGAAACACATTTCTATCGAAAATTTTCGACTAAATATTTTCGTCAAGTTTTTTGATAAAAAATATTTCCATCAAAATCTTCAACGGAACACATTTCTGTCACAAAATTTCGTAAAATTTTTTGACAAAAAATTTTTCGATAAAAAATTTTGACGGAAAAAATATTCTGTTAAAAATTCTTTAAAGAATCTAAATTCCGTCGAAAGTTTTGAAAGAAACATTTCCCTTAAAATAATTTCCGTCGAAATTTTTGTCAGAACATATTAGCATATAAAATGCTTCTATCCACGTGCTCTTATCAAGGATCCACTGCAAATCTATTAGTGTGCTAGTTACACCTGATTATAGCTTCATTAGTCTGTTACAGAGTTTGTTACTGTTGCTCTATATAAATGAGCTTCCTGTGTATTTGTTACATAACGTGAATATATCATTCTCAGTATTCATTGACTCTAATGGCTTTTCTCACTTCTCTCTCTCTCTCTCTCTCTCTCTCTCTCTCTGTGTGTGTGTGTGTGTGTGTGTGTGTGTATTCTTTCAATTCTACTATGGTATCAGAGCCTTCTTCTTGAAGGCCTGATCCATAGTGTGGTTCATCATGACTTCCGCAACAGCTTCTTCACCATCAGATTCAGAACCCTCACAAGTACATCATCGTTCATCTACACAAGCGAAGTCAAGTATAGAGGATCGAGCAACAGAAATCAAAAGTCCACAACTATTCAATCAACAGATTACAGTGAAGTTAACAGAAGAAAATTACTTGTTCTGGAATCAAATTGTTGAACCGAATATTACATCTCATCAAATGCATCGTTTCTAAGTGAATCCAAAAATTCGACTTCAGTTTCAGTCAGAAGAAGATCGAATCAATGGAATACAGAATCCAGCATATGTAGATTGGATAACTCAGGATTCAATGCTCCTGTCGTGGCTACTTTAAACTATCTCTGAGTCAATAGTAAATGAGATCCTTGGAGTAAAGCATTCACATGAAGCTAGGGACAAAACTCACAAGCTATTTCAAGGTATGATGAAATCGAAAGCAAGACTTCGGCGCTCAGAACTTCACTCGATCAAGAAAGGTTCGAAAACAGTTAAAGAATTTCTCTCTCGTATCAAAGGTATCTGTGATTCACTAAGAGCTATAGGAAGTCCAATAAGTGATGAAGAACGAACCTATATTGTTCTTGGAGGTTTACCATCTTAATATGTTGCATTCATTGCTACTGTTCATGGACGTGAAAATCCATATTCTATTGAGGATCTTAGCATTCAGTTGTTAACTCATGAACAAATCCTTGCTAAGCAATCCGAAACATTATTTTTAGATTCAACAAATATTAATCTGACACAACATGTAAATGATGTGGGAAAACAGAACACTATTGATAACAGTGGAGTCAACAACAATATACCTTCAACTATTTCACGCGATCAAGGACAGAGAACTGGCTTTCATAACTCTGATCACTCAGGCCGCTCATACTCTTCAAACAGAGGTAGAGGACGTTATGGAGGACGTAATATCAGAGGTAGAGGACGTTATGGAGGTAGATCAAATGTGCAATGTTAGTTGTGCTACAAATTTGGACATGATGTCCATACATGTTGGTACCGATATGATGATAACTTTGTTCCTACATTTCCACCTCCTACTAACACATCTCAGATGCTTCCTCAATCTTAGATGAATCACATGCCTCGACAAGGTCGCTCGTTTCAGTATATTCGACCTCAGAATGTGCAACCACAAGCTATGGTTGCTACTCATTCTGGACCTCTATCTACACCTGCCTTGGAATGGAATCCGGACTCAGGGGCTACTCATCATGTTACCTCAAATCCATCGAATTTATTTCAAAGCCAGCAGCTCAGTGGTGCTGACCAAATCATGATAGGAAATGGCCAAGGTTTGACAGTTGCAGCAGTTGGTTCCTCCCTGTTTACTTCATCACTCGATCCTCACACACACCTACACCTGAAAAATCTCTTGCTTGTGCCTTCTATTATGAAAAATCTTGTTAGTGTTAGCCAATTTGCATAAGATAACTCTGTATACTTTGAATTTCATCCTACTTTCTGTCTTGTTAAATCACAGGAGTCACACAAGGTTTTACTTGAAGGAACTCTTGATTCTAGTGGCCTCTATAAATTTGACAACATCAAGTTACAGCCAAGCTCAACTCAGTGTGCGTCACCAACTAGTCACAGTCACAATTCTAATTCTCTGCACCTTTCAAGTTCAATTACTCCTCTTTGTAATGTTGTTTCTGCTACTGTGTCTTCAGCTTGTAATAATAGTTCATTGGTTAATGATCAGCCATATGAAATAGCAAATTCTGTTTACTCTATGTGGCATTGTCGATTAGGACATCCACATAAAGATGCTCTTAAGTTTGTACTTCAAGTCTGTAATATACCTATTCATAATAAAACAATTGGGGATTTTTGTTCAGCTTGTTGCATTGGTAAAGCTCATCGTTTACCATCACATCCTTCACTCACTGTCTACCACAAGCCATTTGAACTCATATATAGTGATCTGTGGGGGCCTGCCCCAATGAAATCTGTTATGGGATATTTGTACTATATTTCTTTTGTAGATGTACACACAAGATTTACATGGATATATCCTTTAAAACAGAAATATGATGCTCTTCAAAAACTTTCATTCTCTAATTACCACTCAATTTCAGTTGTCCATAAAATCAATTCAAACTGACTGGGGTGGGGAATTCAGGTCATTTACACAATATCTCCTCCTTCATGGCATAAATCACAGAATAGCTTGTCCACACACCCACCATCAAAATGGGGTTGTTGAACGAAAACATAGACACATTGTTGAAACCGGTTTGACCATGTTGTCATCTGCCTCTCTACCCATGAAATATTGGGATTATGCATTTATCTCAGCAGTTTATCTTATCAATAGGTTACCTACTGCCTCATTAAAGTTTCAGGTTCCTTATACAAATCTGTTCAATGCCATTCCCGATTACAAGTTTCTCAAAAATTTTGGATGTGCCTGTTTTCCTTTCCTTAGACCATACAATAAAAACAAGTTAGTATTCAGGTCACAGGAGTGACTTTTTCTTGGCTATGCTACAAAACATAAAGGTTACTTATGCCAGAATCCTGATGGCTGTATCTTTGTGTCTAAAGATGTTTTATTCAATAAAGGTAGATTCCTCTTTCCTTTGTGGAACAACAACTCTGACTTATCTCCCTCCTTTTCCAACTCTCCATCAATTCCCTTCACTGTCTTGCCCAGATTCAACATCCACCAGACACCTTCCTCTAATAATACCAATGCAACAGCCCTACAATCTGATCCAACTGGTCCTGTTAATCACAGACTAGAAGTACATTCTGATAACATTATTTCTGCTGATCCAATTGTATCACCAGTGGATGTGTCATCTTCTTCTCACAACCTAGGAGTCTTGTCTGGTCCAATTACTTGTGCTGATCCACCTGTTTTACCATTGGTTATGTCATCCCTTTCTACTCCTGTCATGTCTCCTAACTTTTCTTCTGATTACTCTACTTCTTCATCTTCTCCTTTACCCTCATCTGTTTCTGAATACCAACCTTCTACTTCTGTCAGTCCTCCCTCCTCTACTCAGTCCATTGTTACAAGGTCCAAATCTTTAGCAAGGTCTCTTGCCCTTCTCACTCACATGGAGCCCACCACTATCAAACAAGCCTTGGCCTGTCCTCAATGGTTACAAGCTATGCAAACTGAATTCACAGCTTTACAGGCCAACAAAACTTGGCATCTTGTCTCCCCACCTCCTGGTAGAAAAATTATTGGTTGCAAGTGGGTTTTTAAAGTCAAAGAAAATTCAGATGGGACCATTAATAAGTACAAGGCCAGGCTGGTTGCTAAGGGCTTCCATCAACAAGAGGGTTTTGATTATACTGAAACTTTTTCTCCTGTGTTAAGCCTGTAACCATGAGAATCATGCTTACTCTAGCTCTTACTTGTGGCTGGACTTTGAGGCAGCTAGATATAAATAATGCCTTCCTTAATGGTGATTTAGTTGAAGATGTTTTTATGCAACAGCCTCCAGGTTTCGAATCTGTTGATAAAAAGCTGGTTTGCGAGTTGGATAAGGCCCTTTATGGTCTCAAACAAGCTCCTAGAGCTTGGTTTGACAAACTTAAACAAGCATTGATTCTCCTTGGCTTCAAATCGAGCAACAGTGACCCTTCTCTGTTCTTGCTTTGTCATGCTGGCAGATGCATTTACATTCTGATTTATGTGGATGACATCATTGTCACAGGCAATGATACCTCCTTTATCAATCAACTGGTCACTGATTTGAACTCTCAATTTTCTCTCAAGGATCTTGGTGCCTTAAATTTCTTCTTAGGTATACAAGTCAAGAGACATACCTCTGGCTATCTATCTTTATCTCAATCGAAGTATATCCAGGATCTTCTAGCTCGGGCTAATATGTCTGAAGCCAAGAGCATTGCATCTCCCATGGCTTCTACTTGTAGACTGAAAAAACATGGCTCCAATTACTTTGATGATCCTTATCATTACAGGTCCATTGTCGGCGCTCTACAATATGCCACAATCACTCGGCCTGAAATCAGTTTTGCAGTCAACAAGGTGTGTCAATTCATGGCCCAACCACTTCTTGATCACTGGCATGCTGTCAAGCGAATTCTTAGATATCTCAAAGGCACTATCTCATATGGCCTTGTGCTTCAGCCTGCTACAACACAGTGCCCTTTCTCCTTGACCGCTTTCTGTGATGCTGATTGGGCGACTGACCCTGATGACCGCCAATCAACTTTGGGTGCCTTCCTCTTCTTCGGTCCTAACTTGGTGTCCTGGTGGTCCAAAAAGCAAACGTTAGTGGCTAGATCAAGCACGGAGGCTGAGTATCGAAGCCTAGCTATTGCTGCTTCTGAGGTTCTGTGGATCCAATCACTTCTTCGTGAACTGTGTGTTCCCTTAGCTACTCCTAAAATTTTTTGTGACAATCTCAGTACTGTTGCTCTTTCTCACAATCCGGTTCTGCATGCCCGGAACAAACACATGAAGCTCGGCATCATTTTTGTTCGTGAACGTGTCATCTCTAAGGACCTTATTGTGTCACATGTTCTAGCTACTTATCAGTTGGCTGATACTCTTACCAAGCCGTTATCGGCTCCCATGTTTGCCGATTTTCGCACCAAACTCAGAGTTCTGGATATTCATCTGCTCCACAACTCCTGAGTTTGAGGGGGCATATTAGCATATAAAATGCTTCTATCCACGTGCTCTTATCAAGGATCCACTGCAGATCTATTAGTGTGTTAGTTACACTTGATTATAGCTTCATTAGTCTGTTATAGAGTTTGTTACTATTGCTCTATATAAATGAGCTTCATGTGTATTTGTTACATAACGTGAATATATCATTCTCAGTATTCATTGAGTTTTCTAATGGCTTTTCTCACTTCTCTCTCTCTGTATTCTTTCAATTCTATTAGAACACATTCCCATCCAAATTTTGAACGAAAAACATTTTATCAAAATTTTTGACTGAATTCTTTTTTCGTTTAAAACACTTGATGGAGGAAATCATTTTCGTCAAAACTTTTGACGGAAACTAAATTTCGATAGAAAATTTATTTTTGTAAAAATTTTCATTAGAGAAAAAATTCCGTTGCTCTTCGACAAAAAGTATTCCGACGAAAAAATAATTTTGTGACGAAATTTTTGTCGTTTGCAACGTAGAAATTTTGACGAAATTTTGCGACGAAACCAATTCAAAAACGGGTCAGGTCAGATTTAACCCACTTCATAAACCAAGTCAGACCCATTCAGAAACCAAGTCAGGTCAGATCCGACCCGGTTCTGAACTAGTTCAAAAAAATCCAAACCAAGTCAGACCTGACTTAGATCAAATTAAAGCGGGTCGGGTCAAAATACCTGACCTACAAAAACCAAGTTGGGTCGAGTCTACACAAAAACCTGACCCGACCTGGCCCATGCACAGCCCTAACTACATGAACCTCAGCTCATTCAATACTCGACCCATAAGAAAATATGAATATGCTCTATCTCTCTTTTTCTTTGCCCAGACATAAAATGCGTTACACCTCAATGTATGTTATTACATTTGAAACAAAACAAGCATTTATAAAAGGGTTCGTATTTTCTTGTGTTGTAAGATTGCATGAGATAAAAAAAGTAGAGACAAATTAAATGTGGATCTTATATTTTATATTGTAAAAGAAAAAGAAAATTAATTGGCACGAAAAACGAATTTGAGTAGGAAAAATTTTTGCTCTCCTGTCATTTGTGTTTATAAAAACGTATTAACAAAGGAAATAATAAAATATATATTTTAATATATATTTTTAAATTAATTTCTATTATGTTTTTGTATCTTATACTATTCATGATATACCAAACAAAAAATCGACAAAACGATACGATATGTGTTGTGATTCAACAACTTTGCAGGTAAGAAACACGTCAATGGATGGATGATTTTTTTTTTTTGTGTGGATAGTTGATATGCAAAACAATTTAGATTTTGAGGGGCAAATAATTTTTTAGTCACGCATTTAAAAGTGAAATTTTTGTTTCAAAAAAAAAAAGTGAAATTTGATTTCAGGTCCTTAGACTCAATTTAAAAGGATTTCAATTGCTGGTTGATACTACTCTCAATTATTTTCCATTGATATAAATGCAAGGATAAGGTTGTATAATCCTTATTTCTACTTTCTCAAAATCAATTTTATTTTTTTTGTTTTTTATTTTTATAACACCGAGTCGTTCTATGGAAAGAGAAATAACAATAAAAAAGTTAAACTACTTTATATGTTCGCGTGTATTCCCTCTCCTATTTAATGCCTTTCTTTAGCTTTAGCCTGTGCCTACGCCTACACATCCCGAGTTAAATTCGATCTCCCTTCCCATGTGTGGTTTGAAAGCAAGATTCACCTCCATAAAAAGAATTCGAACTAGGCTACCTTTTAATGCCTTTTTTTTTCCATTTCATAAAGATACTCCTCGTTGCATTAGGTTATTCTCGAAATTTAAAATAAGAATAAAACTAGATTACAATATCATTGAGAAATATACACATAATTTCTTAAAACCTTTTATTATAATTATAATTATTATTTGTTATTTTGGAATTGCAGAAAACTTTGTCAACTTCAGGGCATTTTCATCTTTAAAGGAAGAAGAATTTTGGTGCTCCTGAAATACTATTGACTCAGTGATTTATACCATTCAAAATCGGACAACTGATAAAGAGGAGAGAGAAAACTTGTTTTTTATTCAAAGTGTCATCCCTTAATAGAAGGAGATGGCATTCATCATTTCAATTCCAATTATGATCACAACTAGGCCCTTGGATCTACATTTGGGGTGTGTTTGGTACAAGAGAAATTTTTTTTGTACCGGGAATCACAATTAGTGAGAATTCAGTAGGAATTGAGTTTACCTGGAATGTTATAAAAAAGTTGTTTGGTTGGCCAAAATTTTACCGGGAATATTGAGTAAGGATTACTGATTCTATGTTTGGTTTAGAATGGAATATTACTGGGAATACGATGTTATATTACAAAAATAACCCCTACATATTTTTAGTTTCAAAATTGATACAAGTAATGTTACATCCAAACCCGTTGAAAGAAGAATCGTGAAAATAGGGTTTCTTCAACATCTGTCCCAACATCCCATGTGCTAAATCTGGTCTCACAACAAGGAATACAAGCAGGATTCAGCTGATTTGTTGTGACTATCGTCAACCGTGGGTGTCTTTCAGATGAGACAGAACTGAGACGAGAGGGAAGTTGAGAGTGCAGAGGCGAACACTGTTATAAGTTCATCCACAACCAACGACGAAGACATTTCATCTAGAAGTGGTTCAGGTCTTTGTCTTGGTTTTTGTTTTTAACTCTTATTTTTATTTCAATACTCTCTCCTTTCTGTGCAATGTATATCTCTCATGTGTTGGTCCCCTGTACATTGGTATGGAAATGTTGAGATGGGGCTCCCTTGAATTTTTTTTTTGTCTGGTGTTGCAAAGTTGTGCTTGCTTCAATTGATTGATTCGTTGGTCAATGGATAGTTTATTGCAGAAAAAGAAGGTTGTCGTGAATAATTTTTGTAGGCTGGTTTATGACCTGGCCATTGTCGTGTTGGGGGTAATTTAGTCTAAAAAATAGTAGTTCTCATTTCCCTTCGCGTTGCAATCGTCAATTACCACACATTTTTTGGTAATCAGCACAGTAACTTTTGTTTGTAAATGAGATTACCGGTAAAACTAGGATATCTAGGAATTGGCTTTTGGATCCTTGTACCAAACATGGTAATTACCATTACCACACAAGGTTTACTGGTAATCTCCCCAAAATCCTTGTACCAAACAGGTCCTTGGGCTTTTCCCAATTGGATTTGAGGGAAGAGAAGCAAAGATTGTAGTACTTGGTGTTCTTGCAAGTTCACTTGGTCAAATTAAGTGGTATCTCCATTCACAAATGGATATGGATGAGGGTGTGCTAAAAGGAGGAGAAACAGCAAAAGGATAAAGGAGGCCATTATAAAATTGTAGGAGAGACGTGAAGTGATGTTTCGTGTTAACCAATTCCCAATTCATTGGTTCTTGCATGTTAGGGGGCGTTGGTACACCTCATTCTTTAAGATTTTCACGAAACTGAATTTTTTTTAATTTTTAAATTTTTAAATATTATTATAAATTGAATGTAAAAATTATATTTTTGAAAAATTGATATTCTCTGACAAAAAAAAAATTTCTCTTTTACCGAACATTCCCTTAATGATATATGACGATATAATATCAGCAGTATATTTTGAAAAAATTAAGATAAAATTATGTGGTTGAATCAAAGAGTGGGGAGATACGGCAGCAATATAACATTGCTCGTGGTTCTAGCTGGCGAACCTCGGGGTACTACAAATTTCATAGTTAAACCTATTAAATCATAGGGTTTTATTTATCTTAAGTAACAGCAAAACCACAATGTCTCGTGCCCTCACATCGGTAACTGAGCCACTCCCTTTTTTTTGTTTTTTTTCTCTCACCTTGGTGGGTCCCATTTTTGAATGTGTCTGTAGGAACACAAATTTATTTTGAAGTTACTTGAGAGTAATAAACCCCTAAATCATATCATTATGTAAAAGTTTCGTTTAGTTCATTTTCAAGTTTAATTTTTAAAATACTGGTGAAAAACTTAAGCGTGCAACTACTCTAAAAAGAAAACGGCTTATAAAAAACACAATGTACACAATAAAAACTTCAGATCCCAGACTCTTCGTGCAAAAGATTTTGTATTATGTATTGGATCATCGTTCACAAGACATAATTTTATTAAAAACTTTAATATAAAAATCGAAATTCTTGAAGCACACGAAAGGGGCAAGGAAGGAGTGATCAGATGATGCGGCGGCACAGGGTAATCCCATCACCGACAGGGAGCTGACAAATCTCAATCCTAGAATCATGAGCAAGATACTTATTGAGCTCAATCACATAAGGGCGATAATGCTTGATGTAGTCCTTCATAGGCGCATCAGGTGAGGCCACCACAGATCCATTCCAAAGAGTGTTGTCGTACCCGATTAAGCCCCCAACCTTCACAAGGTCAATTACCCTTTTGTGGTAGTTTAAATAGTTGTCCTTATCAGCATCCACAAATATGAAATCATATGTTCCCTTGTTATTTTCCTGCCAAATTGACACAGTTTCAACGAATCACAAACTCATTTCGCAAGTCAAGCCAACGCTAATATACGCATTTGTTTATATATATATATATATATATATATATATATAGAATTTAATGTTTCTAAATTGTACATTCGCACCCAAAACGACGTCGTTTTGGGTTAAAAAATTAAAAAATTATAATGAAAAAGATTACTGTAACTCTGAAATAAATTATAATTACAAAAATATTTTGATTTCCGCCTCAATTTAAACTCACATTAAATAAGTTATCTACGTTTTAACTAGAAAAAACGAACATATAGTTGATGGTTCCCCTTCCCCCCATATACATACATTTGTAAAGCATGGACAAAAATTAAGATGGTGACATATGGTACACTCACATCTTTAAGCAGTTGGTCAAGAAGAGGAAGAGCAGGTCCTTCTCTGAAATCAATCTTGTTAGCCACTCCAGCTTTTTGAATTATGGGCAATCCCAACTCATAATATTCGCGGTTCACGTCCATAGCCAAGATCTAATTAAAACAAGTTCATCACCCATACATTAATTTATGAATTTTATGAGGATATATTAAAGTTTAATTATATGTGGTAATCAAGATAAGTAAGGACCTTTCCATCATGGGGAAGAGCGAGGGCAGTAGAGAGCAGAGAGTAACCAGTGTAGACACCAATTTCCATTGTGTTCTTTGCATTAATGAGCTTAAGAAGCATGCTCAGAAGTTGTCCTTCGTCTGGTGGTGTGGCCATGAGGTTCCTGTTTTACAATTAATTTCTTGTTAATTAATTAATTAAAAAGCTTTTCCCACAAATTGGTACTAACAGTGTGATGATCGGCTTGAAAATTTTGTGCAGACACAAAAGTTTGCAGTAGAGATATACTAGACATTTATAACCAAGTGTGAAATCCACACAAAATTTACAAACTCTTGTGTGTTTGGTAAATTAGTTTATTAAAAAAGACTAGTGTTTATGAAGGAAATTAAACATGATCTTACCGAGGGTGTTTTTCTGTCATCTCGCGGAGCTCCTTCAAGCTCTCGTGCTCTCTTGGATGCACACTGGTTTCAAGTATATACTGCACTAGTACATGTATTAGCGAATATGAGACTCAATAATAAAAATATATATTATTTATACGTTGAGAGATTAAAGTAAAAAAGATGTTGAATGAACCTGATAGAGTTCATCGCTCTGAAGGAGACTCTTATGAGCGAGTTCTTTGTGGCCGACGAGTTGGTTTTGTTGATCCTCTTCGTTATTGACAGCCATCTCTGTTTTGTATACCTAACTTAATTTTCTTTCGTACTTGGAAGTGTATTTTCTATGAGAAGCCCCAAAATGGTGTCCAATTTATAGAGAGGGCAAGTTGCTGGAGGAGTCATAAGCAACTACTTTGATATTAACATGATTAAATAACTATAAAGGTTATGCTAACACAACATGCTCGCCACTAGCTAGAAAGGGTTCGGTAACCAGAAGCTTCCTTTTCACCAACTATATATTCCCTCGCTCTTGCAGGGGGCACCAGTTCCAAGTTCTTTAGCGCCCTGTTTGACCTTAAATTTGGATGCTTGTGTTCTCATCCAAGTCTACCCTCCTTACTCCTTAGTATTCCCCGGAAATGTTTATTACTTAATTACTCTATGTTATATTATACATATATTGGGACTATAAATATTAAATTTATTCCTTGAAACTCCCGAAAAAATTTGTACATAATAATATGTGACAATAGTTAAACATTTAAAAAGTGTCATGAGATCAACTATTAGGTTAGATTGGTAGTAGGGGCTATCAACAGAGAGTTAGACCAAATTTCTACGAAAATTTGACCCTATTCTTAGTAGAAGATCAATTTGAGGACAATATCTTCGGTGACAGCGATGCTGATGCATTCAGTTTTCGGTGTATTTTTCATAAATAATGGGATAGTGTTTTATTTTTTTGTCAAATTATTCTCTTATTTGATATTAAAATAAATTATTCATTAATAATTTAATAAAAATAAGATGCATCATATTATGAATGAAAGATACACAACTGCATCGGTAACTCTGAAAATTTTCCTATTTGAAACAGTTTCCTGACATTAGCAATGCTACAATCAAAACAGGACAATATCCTGACATTAACCGGGGGCGTTTGGAATTTTTATGATTTTTGATAAACTAAATTTTTTTAAATTTTAAATTTATGGATAATATCATAAATTGAATATAAAAATTATAATTTTAAAAATTGAGATTTTCGACTAAATTTTGTTTTTTCTGTACCAAACGTTCCAATCTTACGAACAATACTGGTATTATTTTATTAAGAAAAACATAAAGCATGGAGAGCGAGGGAAATAATGTCAATACAGAGGAGCAGTCAAGTGGTTCATAACAATAATGACGAAGGGTTGGCAGGGGGCATTAGTAACCAGATTCCCTATATCAAAGGTGGAAAATGACAATTTTGACATTGTGAAGGAGTTTATAAAAAAATAATAATAATTCAAAGAATAAGTGACAAAGATAAGGATATGACTTTCTGAAAATTTTATCTAACTTTTAAATTAGCATCCGATAGAGGAGGGGTTATTCTCTATATTGTCTCATGCCAAAGAGTGAAAAGAAGCGGTAATTATGCAGTTGAATAACGTGAGTAGAGGAGCGAGTATTTTTATATTTTCAGCAACTTTCTGGTATGTTGCTGAAAATCATGAACTTTCAAGTGACTAAAACATTAGTTTTAGTTTTTGATTTTCCACTTATAAAGCTAAGTTTCAAAATCAATTGTAAGTTTCTGGATTTATTCTAAGAAAGGTAGTGAGTTGAGTCTTAAGGAGAATATCTTCGGTGACAGTGATGCACTCAATTTTTGGTATATTTTTCATAAATAATGTGACACATATTTTATTTTTTGTCAAAATATTTTTTCACATGATATTAAAATAAATTATTTATTAATAATTTAATAAAAATAACACGCATATCGTATTGTAAATGAAAGATACACTTAAAAACTTGAAAATTTTCCTATTTGAGACAGTTTCCTGACATTATCAATGCTACAATCAAAAGAAGATAGTACCCAAGTTATCTTATGGACAATGAGTTTATTCAAAAAAAAATCTTATGGACAATGCTTGTATTATTTTATTAAAAAAATCGTAAAGCGTGTAGAGCAAGGGAAATAATGTCAATACAGAGGAGCAGTCAAGAGGTTCGTAACAATAATGGCGAAGGTTTGGTAGGGGACTAGGGGGCATTAATTACAAGATTCCCTAAATCAAAGGTGGAAAATGACAATTTTGACATTGTGAATGAGTTTAAAAAAAAAATTAATTCAAAGAATAAGTGACAAAGATAAGGATATGACTTTCTAAAAATTTTATCTAACTTTTAAATTAGCATCCGATAGAGGAGGGGTTGTTCTCTATATTCTCTCATGCCAAAGGGCGAAAAGGAGCGGTAATTATGCAGTTGAATATATGTGAGTAGAGGAGCGAGTATTTTTATATTTTCAGCAACTTCTGGTATCATGCTGTTGCTGAAAATCATGAACTTTCAAGTGACTAAACATCAGCAAAGTATCTTAGTCATGTCAAAAATTTCAGCTGGTATTAAATTAGCTACAGTTATATAGTTACATCCAAAATGTGACTAGTTTTCAAAAAAATTGAAATATGATTTGTTATATTTATTTAGATATGCTTGAAACATAGTTAAATTAGGCAGTGCTAAAGTACTATACCAACTGATCCTATTGAAATGAGATAATATTTGTTGAGTTGTACAATTGTTAGAATTTTAATCATTGATTACACAATTACATAATAATAAGAGATTTGTATTAAATAAATTAATTTTTTATTTGAAGTTGATTGACATAATCATAGGAGATTTGTATTAAATAGAGATAGTAACAAGTTATTTCATTTCCTTATTCATAGCTGATTGACAACTAATTTGTAATAGACATAGAGTTCTCATTTATGTATAAATTGACTCTCGTAGAAGAAGAATAAACATGCAAAAATATTCATAATATGACATCATTGTTTTGACAGGTACCAACGTGACTCTGTCACTCACTAAAATATTAGTTTTAGTTTTTTATTTTCCATTTATAAAGTTGAGTTTCAAAATCAATTGTAAGTTTCTGAATTTATTCTAAGGTAGTGAGTTGAGTCTGGCTATGCTATACCCATTAGAGTCCAGAATATATTATTTGCTCTTTAATGAGCAGAGGCAGACCCACATGGGGGGCTAGGGTTGGCCCTCGCCCCTCTCTTAAAGTCTGAAAAAAAAATCTTATACACCCAGAAACTTTACTTATTATTACAGGGAAACCTTTATCCCCTATCCAGAGAAACCTAAACCTCCTCCCATTGAGAAGTAATAAGTCTTGGCTTCTACCAGTTTAAACACGTTTCTTCGTGCACCCCTGTCACATTCTTACAGAAATCTTTGTCTCTACAATTTTTGTATATAGTCATGTACACCTCCAGCACATTGTACATGTGCCTATCATATCTAAAGTCTTGCAAGCAAAAAAAATATAAATTTTATTAGGTTCTTTCTAATAGACATTTTTGCATCCATATTATGATCATTCCAATCACAATTGGCATTATTTTTTCATAACAATAATATAAATTTTTGCCCCCCTCTGTATAAATTTCTGGGTCCGGCATTGTTAATGAGTATAGTGAGTTTTATTTTTCTGTTTGGTTGATATATAAAATAAGGGGGTTGCGACTTGCGAGTATCAATATTACAGGAACAAGGATCAAATTTTTGCAAACACAATTTTAGGAAGGACTCACAAATTAAAAAAAAAAAAAAAAAAAGTTAAGCACAACATTCAATGTTAGCGCAGAAAATACTGTTCCTGTTCTAGCAACATTATAATTATATTTCCGATAAAATAATTAGGTCTCTATTGGTTGAATCTGTAATGGTACAGGATGCAACTATTCTCGGGAAAAAATTTCAATACCATCGTAGGGAAATATCTATGGTACTATTGTTGTACCAATAAAAAATAAGAAATGACTGACATGTTTATATAAAAAGAAGAAAAAAATATTTTTTTATCCAAGTGTTACTTGTCGAAAAATAGATGTATCTACTACAGATGCACAGAAGAAGATGATCTCCACCTCACAGATACATTCAGCCAATAAGAATGTGTTGTGTTAGTTTCTGTTATATCGGAGAATTTTTTTTTTTTTTTTATATTTTATACTATAAAATATATTAATATTATCGCACCCAATTTTTAATTCCACCGTTATACCAAAAAAGCATTCCTATTCTCGGCTGCATGGCGCTCCAATGGGGCAGCTATTTTCTTCTGAGTACGTTATTGACTTATTGCATATTTGTTTTAGAGGTAAGATATTTTTATTATTAAATATTTTATTATTTGATTTAATATAATTATATACTATCAGTAGTATATCAAAAATTCTTTTTTCTCTCTCTTTTCAGAAAGTATCTGCTGAAAAATGATAAAAAAATTGTTAATAAAAATATCATACCTCTTTATTTTAATATAGAGAAAAGATGTGAACTTTTATAACCTCAATGCATATATATTAAGAATTATTTTTTAATTCTATAATCCTAGTTATTCTTTTGAGTAATTTTTGGATATTTACAGAATGCAGACGGAAAAGATATTTGCAAAAGTATGATATTAATCTCAAATGACAAGTGTGATAATTATCAGGCTCTTATACAAATCCATGCAATAATAATTTAATATAATACCAAAATAAAAAAATAGGTATAAATTATTGAGAATGAAACTCATATTGTTAACTTGTTATTAGGGTGCTAAACAAATCAGGGACCTTTAAGGATTTTTGGCTCGACTCGTGAAGACATGAGCTTACATGTCTAAAATTAGTTGTTGGCTTCAGGCTTGAATATGTATAAAAGCTCATATAATAAAAAAGCCTCATACTTTAATTCAAAAGCTCGGCCTTAAAGCTTCTCAGTAGGGGTGGTAAACAAGCCAGGGGTCTTTGGCTCAGCTCGTAAAGGCCTGAACTCGTTTAGTAAAAGCTCGTGTTGGAACCAGGCTTGGACTTGTATAAAAGCTCGTTTAATAAAAAGGCCACAGGCTCTAATTCAGAAGTCCGGCCTTAGAGCCTCCCAGGCTAGCCTAGTATATAAATATTTATTTATATTTTTTATACTACTTGTAATAACTCTCTCTCATCAATTTATTTCACACTATTTTATTGGTTTAATAGACTTTTTGAATGATTTTGTTCTATATTATGCTATTTGGATATATATTGAATTTATGTATATTTATGGAATTACTAATGCTGTTCTATATTATCCTTCATCCTCCTTCACACAAACAAACTAACAAAAACTCATTCATTCCACTGTGTACTGCTCGTTTGTGTCAATTTATTTTTTATTTTATTTATTTTTATTTTATTTTTGTTAACACTTTTTTTATAATGGGCTAAGATAATATAACCTGTTATCTACCTTCTCTCACTTTAATTTTATTTATTTATTGTAGACTTTGTAAATTATTGCTGCAAATTGGAAGCTAAGGTTTTTATCTGGAAATTGATTTTTTGTGAAATTTTGTTCTCTTATTTTTATTCTTTAACATGCTAACAGGCTAAGATAGGCTTCCCACATGCTTTTTTTTTGTAAATAAACCAGGCCACAGACCAATATTAGATTCGTAACAGGTAACAGGCTAAGGCCAGTCGGACACGGTTAAATACAGGCTTGGCCCGTTAAGATCAAAGTTCGGCTCAGCTCGGCCCGTTAACACCCCTACTTCTCAGGCTGGCCTAGTATAATATATTTTTTTTATAGCTCTCTCTTTTTCCTCAATCCATTTCATTCCATTTTATTAGTTAAACAAACTTTTTGAATGATTTTGTTCTATATTATGTTGTTTGGATATAAATTGAATTTATGAATATTTATGAAATTACTAATGTTGTTGATTGTATATTCTATTTGGATAAATTTTTGTTGTCTTATTTTTGTTAACAGACTAAGAGGCTAAACAAGGCTTTTATTTTTTTGTAAACAAGTCAGACCACATGCCGATAGTTATATTTATAACAGATAATAGGCTTGGTCTGGCTGACACATTTAAACACAGGCTTAACTTTTTAAGACCAAAGCTCGATTCTGCTCGACCCGTTAACACACCTACTTGTTATATTAGATTAATCTTAATGCGTATTAATATAATCTATACGGAAAATATTCAAACTTTTTAAATATGCATAGCTCAATTTGTTATGTAAAAGGTATAAACTTTTTTTCAAATTTTAAAATAAAGCTATCAAGATTGATGGGAGCAAATATTTTATTTCATATAAAATAAGACAAATAATTTTCTTACGTTACAGGAAGAAAGTTATCTCTAGTTTTAAAAATAACACAATATATTCTCGAAAATATATTATGTAATTCTTAAAGTTACAAAAAAAATTCTCTCTCCTCAAGATTATTAGCTGATGTGGCGGAAAGAAAGTTTTTATTACAATTATATATTTAAAAAAATATATAATTATCTTTTTAAAATTAGAGATAACCCTCTCAAGCAAAGTAGAAAAGTGAAACCCATAAAATAATGCACCTTTTTCCCGGGTAATGTTTATCATATTTTGGAGGCAAGTAGGCAACTTAGCCCACCACGCTTTAGACGAGGTTGTTCGACACCAACTTCATCAGCAATAAAATATATTGTTAAATCACACCAATTAGCAGAATATTTCAATAAAAAAAAATGCACAGACTGACTTGTATTGCATTAGTCTAAATAATATCTGAGCTAAAGACAAATTAGGCTATAAAGAAGTTAGCACATCTCAAGGACAGCGCAGCATATTTCTCAAAAGGAGAAAATTTTAATTTATTTTATTTGGAAGATAAAGGAGAAAATTTTAAAATCAATTGATTTTGTTTGGATTGGGTTAGGTTGGATTCGCAAAAGTTTCAATTAACCTAAATTCAACCAAACCGGATCAATTTAGATCAGGTTATTAGCTTTGTGAGTTTTTTCTTTCCAATGTGGACTAGCCTAGGTTTAAAAAAAAGAAAAGAAAAAGAAAACAGCGTTAACTCTAAATTTGTTCTGAACCTTTTTTAAAGATAAGCCAAATGATCAATATATATAAAATAACTTCTAAAAATAAAAACAGTAGTTTCTTTTTTCCCAGAAGAATTTAAATTGTTTAGGTTGGGAAAAACAAGCTACGTGAAAGGTTTAGAAAGACCACCCACTTGTCATGGGATTACATATTATCTATTTAATAAAGAGGAAAACATGAGAATCCAACTCTTGTTGGAAAAGGTTAGATCTTTTACTCATGTGAATTCCAACACGTATGACTTTGCCATGGCTTGTTAACCTGTGAAAAATCAAAAAATCACATCGTATGTTTGAATATTATTTCTAAAAATAGTTTTTTGGTTTTCAGAATAAAAAAAAAAAAAAAAATTCGTTTAATAAAACATATTTTATAAAAAAGTTTTAAAAATTATAACTTTTTTATTTTATTTTTAGAATCAAATTTAAATAACTTGTCTGAATTATTTTTATTTTATATTTTAATTTTTAACTTTCAATTAAACAGACCCTACTTCTCTCTACTCCAAATGAATTGCGTGCCTCTGCCATGGCTTGTCTTCTGTGTTGCGGCTACAGTAGCATTCATGGATGCCACTCATCAGAGTGCATATGTCAAGTGGTACAAATAAAATACTTCACTTAGGGAGGTTGGGTAAT
This sequence comes from Gastrolobium bilobum, assembly GCF_033153095.1. Taxonomy (NCBI): domain Eukaryota; kingdom Viridiplantae; phylum Streptophyta; class Magnoliopsida; order Fabales; family Fabaceae; genus Gastrolobium; species Gastrolobium bilobum. Next base: position 72,421 of record NW_026895214.1, on the reverse strand, counting down.
CAGGTACTCATATTTTAAAAGTTGAACCCATTACTTTTTGTGTGTGTGTAAATGATGAACCCATTACTTTAACCATACTATATCGAGTTTAATGGTTTTTCAGTCGATTAGATCCAACGACCCGAAATAATTCAGATTTTTTAAATTGGATTGGCTGACATCGGGTCAATCCAAGGCACAATCACCCCTACTTATAATTACTAAAAACCAAAAAGCTATATGCTATTTTTCGTTACATTTCTTAAATATCACGAGCTACTAACATCACCCTCGTGAATTTCACTAAACATAACTATGTTGGACCGACACGGGACACGGGATACGATACGACACGATATTTCGACACGTTAATTCTAAAAAATATTAACTTTCGACACGTTAGGACACGTTTTGATATTATACAATATTTTTAATATGTGTAGTGTAATATTCAATAATTTAATAAAAAAATAAAGTTAAACTTATAATACCCATCAATTTTGCAAAAAAAAAAAGATATCCCAAATGTTTATATTAAACTCAATAAAATAGTAATCGAAATCCAACGAATCTAATAGTTGGAACTCAAAATGTAACGCAACGTAACATTTGAACCTATTTTTAGTCTTTGCAACGAGTATTGGACTGTCGGGAAGTGTCGGAGTGTCGGTAAGTGTCGGGAAGTGTCGGGCACGACACGTCAGGGATTTTGAAGTGTCGGTGCTTCATAGAAACATAACTCCTCGACGCGACCTGGGGCCAGTTCCGCGTCCAAAGTCCTTGTATGCAGCTGTAAATAGGTTAAGTTAGTCTGTTTTTGCCTATTAGATTTATACAAGCTTAAATTATAAATCTAATCTGACTTATATTTTTTTAAAAAATCTTGACCTATGTTTATTAGCATGTTGTTAGAAAAATATAAAATAATTAATTTAGTCTCATCCAAAACCTTAAGGTTTTAGGTGGAAGTGACGCTTATTATGATATCAGAACTTCAATGACCACGATATCACGAGTTCGATCCTCACCGCCTCACTTTCAGGTGAAATTAAGAAAAACACAAAGTAGACAAAATAAATAGACTTGTGCAGCACAAGGCAAACCAATAATGGATTTGTGTCATATTCAGACTTCAAGCCCAAAAATCTTTTACGTGAGGGGATCTGTTAGAGAAATAAAATAATTGATTTAGCCTTACCCAAAACCTAAAAGTTTTGGATTGAAGTGGCACTTATCACCTGCTTAAGCTTATTAAGCATTCAATTATTAAAAAATTATTAAAACAATTTTACTTTATTATTCAAAAATATTAAATTAATAATTTTATTTTTTTATTTAAAATAAATAATATAATATAAGTCAATCTTTAAGTTTATAGACTCGACATGTATGAAAAAATCTATGACCTATTTTTTAAGTAGATAATTTTAAAAACCTAAACTTATTCTATTTAACTATTTATAATAAATTAAAGTTAATCTAATATAAGCTAGATCGTATAGTATCATGACCTAACCTATTTACCGCCATCAGCTTAATTTTACAGGCTTCGCGTTATTTTTAAACCTTTCATCCAAGTGTGAACACGTGAGTTTTCCACTAGTGACGTGCGCTACTTAATATTTAAATGTTATGTATTTTATATTTAAGAAATGTTAACGATACATTTATTGTATACACCCTTTTCAATAATTTTTTTATTATTGGGGAGCAAATGTTTTACTGAAATTCATATAAAATTCACCCGAAACTAAAAGGAAGGTGTGTCACTATTGCAACATTTATCATCGATGTTTTAAATTATAGTCGCGATTGCGTTAACGCAACGCTGCGGTTTTTGCAATTGTGATTGGGATGCGAAATGTGGTTGTTATAGCATGAATTTTTCATAACTTGAAACAAATTATATTAGAATATCTATATTATTGTATAATGTGTGATAACTATTCATATAATTTTGCTAGTGATATATCCGAAAGTAATAAATTTGTAAATGCTAAAACAAAAAATAAATTAGTAGCTACTCTTTATCAAAAAATTAGTAAATACGTGTAATTTAACGAAATTCTTACATTAGTGATTACCTCGAATAAGTACTTTGCTACTCATATATTTAACAAAGTTGACAAGTAAAATAATAATTATATTAATTTAACTCCTAAAATTTCCTAAATTTTCACTTCAAAATCTTACATCTAGATTTCACTCTTTCCTTGAATATGCAAACACACACACACAAAACAAAAACCCCCTCTGCAAAAAATTTCCCTAGCACAACTCATTTATTTAACAAGATCAAGAAACTGAAAGATAAATCAAATTCACATGGGATAGGTATTAAGTGTTTGATAATGCAGAGACTAGAGATCTTGCACATAAATATATGTGGCGCTTATTTTCTCATGGACATGTTTGGTACATAGTATAGGATAAAGCCTGATACTATAAGATCTGATAATATAAGACCTGATAATATAAGCCTGATTGAATTTTTATACTATCCAGCGTTTGGCACGGTATTGTATAAAATAATATATTGTATAAGATAATATCATCTAATATTTGGTAATGCACTGTATAATACTATATATAATAAAAATAAATATTTTTAATAAAAATATTCTTTAATAAAGAATTTATATAATTCTTCAAAAAATATCATATGATATTAATTTTTATAAAAATTTATTGATCAGTGTGTCCAAAATATAATTTAATTTTTATAAAAATAAAAATTCAATATTTTAAAAATTAATATATTGAAAAATTAATTTTTATTTTAATAGGTTAATATTAAAATAATATATTAATTTTTGAGAGTTACATTGGTCAACGATGTTAATACATCAATCTCTTATCAGGTCTTATCCCTTACCCGTAGGCTGTATTAAGTTATACATTATTTTGATGTATTAAGGGATTATGCTGTATAAGCTTATACTATACGATGGTCACACCAAACAACTGAAAATGTCATAACATATAGTATAAGTTTATACTATTATATCTTATACGTCACACCAAACAGTCCTACATCTGTGAAGGCACTTTATAACTTTCATTGACAAGTTTCCTCTATATGGCTACCTTTATTTGATAAAGGGAAAGTCTAAATCTTTAGATAAATTCAAAGTTTCTAAAAAAGTAATTGAAAATAAATTGGGAAATGTTATCAATATTGGGGTGTCTGATCGGGGTGGTCAATATTATGGCAGACGTACCCTGTTTGAACAAAAAGTCCAATTGCAGAGGATCATAGGATAGTTTTCAAAGGTCAGGTCGTAGCTCAGAGCATAATAGTGTAGTCGAAAGGCAAAATCAAAAGCTTAAAGAAATGATGATGAACAAGATAAAAAGGATTAACTTGTTAGACTATCTTTGGGGAGGGCCCACTAAAAATGACTTTGCATTTTATGACCAGAGCGCTCAGCAAATAAGTTCCAAAGATTCCTTTTTAAGTTGATGGGTAAGAAACTAGTTTGAATTTTTTTTTGAGTGTGGGGTTGCCCAATTGAGGTTAATTAGGATATATAAACCTTTTTAGAGAAAGATTGATCTCAATTCCGTTAGATATTGTTTTATTTTATTTTTTTGTATCTAGATAATGTGAATAGGCACATGTTCTATTACCCTGAGAAACGTACCAAGATTTTAGAGTGACTACGAGATCCCTTGATAAGGTACCTTTGCCTTCTTTTGATAGCTTGGTGCCTGTCATACTAATTGAGATGTATGGTCAATAATTATTGAGCCGTATTTTAATGAGCTCACTGATCACGCCTATCTCCGAGGAAGCTTCCCATCTAGTTATGCTTGCTGCTTAAGGACCTTTGAGAAGGTCAATGAGAGAGACAAAGTCTACTATTCCATATTATTAGGAGATAAATTCTACTATGTCCGGTCAAGATCCGGATACTTGAGTTTCACATTTTACAATGGTAAAGCTTTGCTCCACTCTTGTACCATGTGCAACCGGCCAACCGCTATGAAGTTTAATGACATTATAATCTCTCCTTGTATTATACTCTATTACACTTTGTCCTTGAGGTGCAACTCAAACTTAAACCTCGCGCGTATTGATTTTCTATCAAGTCTTCCTGTCAAAAATTGCTACTATGCAAACTCAAACTTTGATTTGTTGGGCATAATTGTATTTTTGTAATATTATAGAGTTGTAGTCGTGACTTTGAATTCATTTTGTAAATCTTAATTGATTAATATTGTTACGAGTCCCACAATGGTTTATCAGCAACTAATATGGAGTTTATAAAATCTTGAATACTCTCACCCTTTGAGTTAGCTTTTGGGATGACTTCAAAGTCTGTAAAGAACCTTGGGATACACCACCCCAAAAGCTAGCTCAAAGGGTGGGAGTGCCCAAGGCCTTATAAACTCCATATTAGTTGCACATACAACCAATGTGAGACTATATATCTCAACACGCCCCCTCACACGAGAGCCCACTGGACTTGAAGAGTGGACAATACACAAGGCCACCAACCTGTGCGAACAAAGAAATTCTACTTGAAAGAAAGTGAGGGGCGGCGAGGATCGAACGGCTCTGATACCATGTAAATATCATAGATACAAGAGGAAATGATAGTAATCCTTGTTGTATTAAACTACACAACATTGGTGCTATTATATAGCAAACCAATTGAAGAATACAAAGAGACACACTCAATGTGGGACTTCTACACTATTAACACTAACACTCTTAATACTCCCCCTCAAGCTGTAGCATATAGATCATATGCTACAAGCTTGATACATAAATAATACTCCCATTAGGAACCAAAAACAACAATGCTACATCAACGAAATGAAATGACTAAGTACAACAAATCAACTGGAATGACCATCAGTCTGAAGAGCTGATAAAGAGACAGTGCTGGAATGGACATTAGAGCATGGATGGTGCCGGAATTATCATCGGCAAAGACAACTGAGCTGACCAGGACATCAGCATCAAGATCCCTCTCAGACATTTCATTTAACAATTGGTGAGCAGCCGTGGCTTCCCCTTGACTATGTTACAAGCTTATTACAAGAAAGACCAAGTAACATAACATCAAAATAAATCTCCTAAATGAGAAACCAAAAATCAACAATGTGCTAAAAATGGCGTCGAAATGAACATCAACATGGAAGATGCCGGAATAATCATTGGCAAAGACAATTGTGCTGGAATGACCATCAGCAACATGGACGGTGCTCCCCCTCAAGAGGAACTTCTAAACAGTGCCAGAATTATCATCGGCAAAGACAATTGGCTGGAATGACCATCAGCAACATGGACAGTGCTCCCCCTCAAGAGGAACTTCTAAACAGTGCCGAAATTATCATCGGCAAAGACAATTGTGCTGGAATGACCATCAGCAACATGGACGGTGCTCCCCCTGTAGCATGATATTGTCCGCTTTGCCCCGCGTACAAGCACCGTCGAGCTCACGGTTTTGTTTCTTGGGACACCCCACAAAAGGCCTCACACTAGAAGAGGTACCACACCCTTATAAGGCATGCTTCGTTCCCCTCTCCAACCGATGTGGGACATTACATCCTCCCCACTGGGAATACAGCGTCCCCGCTGTACACACCGGTCCAAGGCCAGGCTCTGATACCAAATGTAAAGAACCTTGGGATACACCACCCCAAAAGCTAGCTCAAAGGGCGGGAGTGCCCAAGGCCTTATAAACTCCACATTAGTTGCACATACAACTAATGTGAGACTATATATCTCAACAAAGTCTGGAACAATTAGTGCTTTCATTTAAAATTGAGGTTACAGAAAGACTTATCTATAGGCTGGATTAAGGTGTCATATCTCCCAAAGGAGTGTTGTACTGAATATTGATAGATGAGTGAAGCCGCCAAATAAAAAAAGAGTTACTACCGAATTAGTGTCGATAGAGTGAAAGCTGTCGTGAACGTCGACTCTTAAAGGGAATGACAAATATTGTATTTTGAATTTATGTTATTTATATTTTGAATTTGTAAAAGTGTGATAGATACTTGTATAATGATTTTTTTGACTTTGATACATAACTTGTTAAATTGTGTTATATTATGTTATGATATTATAATTGATATAATATTTATTGGAATGCTAGCTAGTACCTCAATGGACTCAATATCACTTTACACCTCTACTAAAGATTTGTAAATGGGATGTTAACTTTAAATTTTTCTATACGAAAATTATGTTAGTATTGTCTTCCAGTTGTTTATATATTAGAGATATTTTTACAAATAACTTTTTCATAATATGAGCACATGCATATTTACTTGATTACTGATTAGTACTAAATCCTAAGACCTATTGCATCGTACCAATCAGCATATGCAAAACACTAAATAAAGTTGGTGCCTATTGCATCATTCAATTTTTTTAAAATACTTATACAAAACAAATTACCAAATAATTGTTAAATAATTCTTAAAATTTTAAAGCTCACTTGAAACTTGGAAGTTTGAGGTGCCTCATTTCCATGAAATTTTAGGTTTTTCATTCTCAATTAGTGTAAGACCATTACTGTGAATGTTCCAAGAGTTTTATACAATAAAATAGGTATGTTCTAATGACCAATTATGTTTTTATTTGAACTTTACATTTCATAAATCGAATTAAAAAATTATGCATGGCTTCAATTAAAAAGATAAAAATCGATATCAAATCAATCAACTCTGCACTGGTTATTCTTTTCTTATAAACATGTGTGGACGAGTATCGGTCTGCTAAACAACATTATTTTTATTCTATTATTGTTATTTTATTTATTTATTTATTTATTTTACATTAGAGCGAGAGAAGGCAAGCGCATCTTAATTAATCAACCAGCTAGCATGTGTGCCATACTAATAGCGAGGATATTTCGAATACTTTTTTTTTATTACTATATTGATATTTGCATCATATTTTCTTACAAAATCTATATATTCCTACATAAGGTAGTAGATAAAATTTTCGAAATAAATTTTTAGTCGAAATAAAATCTCTTCGATTCAAAATAATAATAATAATAATAAGATATACAAAAACATACCTCTTCAGATCCACTTCTTAATTATTATATTGTAATAACTATATTCCTTCCAACTTGTGATTGGTTATATTATTTTTTCTCGTATATATGTTGGTTTATAAATAGGGATGATATATTTACAATTTATTTTTATTTACAATTTCTAACAATCATTTTTTATATTATTGGATCAAAATCAAATTAATGGTTAAAAAATAATATCAAATAAGAAGGATTAATTTAATTATAATAAAAAAAAATTATAAGAGATTGTAAATAAAAGTAGGTTATAAAAACATAACCTCCTGTTATAAATGTACTTGTTGGGGAAATTCTTGCATTAATTATTAATTAAACTGTTGCATTTCACGATGATCTTCTTCATGTGTTGATCACTTGATTGTAATAATACTAATAAGCGCTCGAGTTTCTCATTGAACAATAAAATATAGCCCTCATTTTCCATCAACCTGACACTTTGGTTATTGAATATGGAGGACTTGGTTCCCAATGCCCTTATTGTGAATGCCGGTTCGCGATCTAATTCTAATCCATCTTTTATGCATGGAGAAGCATTATGGAAGGTAAATGGGCCTGGGAATTAGGGTATTATGTAGTGGGTGAATGGGGGTGCGTCCATTCGAACATGGGACGGCCCGTGGCTGTGGTCGCATGAAAATTTTACAAAACCCACTCACTATAAAAACACAATGTTTGAAAGAGTGGAACAGTTTCTCTTACATAAACTAATTAAGGCGTTGGAATTTGGGACAAAAGATTAAAATACCACGTTTTGACATTTAAATTTTTGAAATCTCATGATTTAGAAATAAATTTTCAAAATGTCACCATTTAAGACCTGCCGTCAACAGCAGCAGATCGTGTTTAACATGTGTCACATCACAATGATCCGTTGCGAGTCCAGGACTTGTTGCGAGTCCCAATAGATTCAACACCAGTTGTTGTTGACAGCGAGTCATTGTGGCATGTGTAACACGCATAGCACTTAAACCTATTTTCCGACTCAACTGATCTCATAAGATGTTGCCATGTGGCACATTTCTTTCCATCCTTCCGCTAATTATAGTTTCGATTTTTTTTTTTTTTTTTGGGTAAAAATTATAGTTTCTATTAATTATGCATTGAGTTGCATTGCAACTTATTCGGATCGTAATTACATGTTTTTGCATAAAGGATTTACCTTCTAATTTCACTCCTCCATTTGATTGTGAGAGTCTATTTTGAATATCATTGCTGAGCCCGACATATGATTCATATGGGTAACATTTGTTTTATAACTTGTTTAGAAGCTTAATAGGTTATTATTCTTAGAATTACTCCATTATTTTTATAGTAAAATTAATTATAAATTTGATAAATCTAAGTGTATATATATCTATACAAGTAAGGCTTTCCAAGCTAATTGTTAACAAAAATAAATTTAGGCTTTGTAATGGAAATGAAAAGTCTCATATTATTTTTTTTGCATTCAAAGAACTACATCACAGTATTTATACATGGAAGCTAAAAGTGTAAAAGACAAGAAATAACAATATTGAATACAACTTAACAGAATACAGCTGACATGGCAGAAATAACAGTATTCTTAACTGACTGCATGTTTCTAACTAACTGCAGCTGACGTGGCAGTTCTCTCTTCATCCTCCAATACCCCCCCACAAGCTGGGCGATGGAGATCATTCATCCCCAGCTTGGACATAGCATGATGAAAAGGGGTAGAAGAGAGTGGCTTTGTAAAAGAATCAGCAAGTTGAGCAGCAGAACTGATAGGAAGGAGGTGAATTAAGCCAGATTGAATCTTGCTACGAGTAACATGGCAATCAATTTCAATGTGTTTAGATCGTTGATGGAAAGTAGGATTATGAGCTAGATAAACAGCTGATTGACTATCACAGTAGACGGAAGCAGGGCGCGACCAAGGTAAATGAAGATCCTGAAATAGAAATTGTAGCCATTGGAGCTCGCAAGAGAGAGATGCAAGAGCTCTGTATTCAGCTTCGGAAGAAGATCTGCTCACTGTGGTCTGTTTCTTGGAGTGCCAGCAAACAAGAGCAGACCCCAAGAAAATGCAGAATCCTGAAGTTGATTTCCGAGTATCAGGGCAATTAGCCCAATTTGAATCAGCAAAAGCCTGAACTTTAAGGTCATTAGTTGCTGGAAAATATAAACCATATCCAGGGGAACCTTTCAGATAACGCAAGATACGTTTGGCAGCAGCCAAATGAAGATCAGTTGGTTGAGATACATACTGGCTTAACTGATGCACAGCAAAGCATATGTCCGGTCTTGTATTGGTCAAGTATAAGAGTCTTCCAATCAATCTACGATAAGGAGAAGGATCAGACAAAATAACCCCTGTGTCGCGTGAAAGTTTGATGGTAGCATCCATAGGAGTAGAGACTGGTTTCCCAGCAGTAAGACCAGAATCCGACAGAAGCTCAAGGGTATATTTCCTTTGATTAAGGATGATGCCACGAGAGGAATGAGAGACCTCAAATCCGAGAAAGTATCGAAGCTGACCAAGGTCTTTAATTTTGAATTTACCATCAAGGAGCTGTTTAACTCTAACAATTTCATTCATATCATTGCCACAAAGAACAATGTCATCCACGTATATTAATAAAACAGTGAATGAATCTTGTTGCTGCAAAATAAAAACCGAATGATCAGCTTGAGTTTGCTGATATCCAAGTGAAAAGAGAAAACCAGACAACTTTTCATGCCATTGCCTGCTAGCTTGGCGCAATCCATATAGAGATTTTTGCAACCTGCATACTTGACCAGGTTTATCAGGGAGAAGACCAGGTGGAGGTACCATGTATACTTCTTCATGAAGGTCACCATGTAGAAACGCGTTGTTGACATCTAATTGATGTAAGAACCACCCTTTTGAAGCTGCAACAGCAAGAAGAATCCGTATAGAATCCAGTTTAGCTACAGGACTGAATGTATCAAAGAAGTCCACACCTTCTACTTGAGTAAAGCCCTTTGCTACGAGTCGTGCTTTGTATCGTTCAATAGAGCCGTCTGACTTGTATTTAATCTTATAAACCCACTTGCAGCCAATAGGTTGTTTTCCCGGAGGAAGATCAACTAATTTCCAAGTATTATTTTGATCCAAAGCATGAATTTCAGACTGCATGGCTTTACACCAATCCTCAGATTTGACAGCTTGATTATATGTGGTTGGTTCAATGTGTGATGAAACAGTATGACAGAAATGTGTATATGATGGTGAGCAATGTGTATATGACAGGTAATTGGACATGGAGTATTTAGGAAGATCAGTAGAAGACATACCTGGGCAAGTACTGATATGCTGAGAGCTGGATGGGTTGTAATAATATTGATCAAGATACTTTGGAGGTGCTTTGGTCCTTGTAGATCGACGAGGTGGTGGCACTGATGTGTCATGAGGTAAAGGTATTGGAATAGGTTCAGGTTGTGAGGCAAGGATAGGTTCAGATATGTGGTTCTGAGTTGGGTTTGGTTCAGATGGTATGTGATTTTGAGCTATATTTGGATTGGATGGCATTTGGTGGATGGTTTGTATATGTGGAAGATAATCATCAAACTCAGGTGTTTGTATATTGGATGATATATCAGAGTTAGTGCTTGTAAAATTGGTTTCGAGAAAAGGAAAATCAGTCTCATAAAATAGCACATTCCTTGACACAAATATCTCACCAGAAATAACATCATATAACAAACTACCTTTCATTCTAGTTCTATGTCCAAGATATACTGTCTTTCTGGCTCGAGGTGAGAACTTTAGTCGATGGTTTTGTAAGGTGGATGCATAAGCCAAACAACCAAACACTTTGAGATGAATTAGAGTAGGAGGTGTGTTATACAATATTTCATAGGGTGTTTTATGGTTGAGGAGAGGTGTACATGTTCGGTTTATCAAGTGGACAGAGTGAGTAATTGCAAAATTCCACAATTGAATTGGGACCTTGGACTGAAATAATAGAGCACGTGCTACATTAAGTATATGTTGATGTTTTCTTTCCACTCTTCCATTCTGTTGAGGGCATTCTACACAACTACGTTGATGTATTATTCCCTTTTGTAAATAAAACTCAGACATTAGAAACTCACTACCATTATCACTTCGAACTGTGCCTATGTGAGTCTGAAACTGATTTTCAACATAGGCAATAAAATGTTGTAAATGTGTTCTAGTCTCACTCTTAGACTTCATTAGGATAATCCAAGTGTATCTTGACATATCATCAACAATTGTAAGGAAATATCTATGACCCTCAATGGATGCAATTGAATATGGACCCCAAATATCAACATGAATCAAATGGAAAATTCTTGAGGATTGAGTTTTACTGTCACAAAATGGCAACTGCCTTTGTTTGGCAAAATGACAGGCATCACATGGGTTGGCACTTACAAGTGGGATAAAAGGAAATTTTAATGACATCTCTCTCATTACAGAATCTGGTATATGTCCTAGTCTTTGGTGCCATAAAACAGAAGCACCCTTATTCAAAGTATAACTACTCATAGCACTATAACCATTTGTTGAATCTGTCTTGCAAGCAGTTGAAGCAGTCTTGCCACTGATCACATACAACCCATCCCTTTGCTCAGCTATACCAATCCTCACCTGGGAGTGTGCTTCCTGAATGTGACACATAGAACCACAAAATTGTAAGGTACAAGGAATAGTGTTTAGGAGTTTTGTGACTGATATTAAGTTCACTCGGAAACAAGGCACATAAAGGACATCATATAAAATGAGTTTAGCAGATAAGGAAATGTTTCCACAATGTGTTGCCACAGCACAATCACCATTAGGCAAATTAATTCGAATAGGCTTAATTTTCTGTAACTGTAACAAATGAGACTGTATATATGTGACATGATCAGTAGCACCAGTATCCAGTATCCACTTCTCATTCGAAATACCTGGTTGCTGCATAAGGCTGGTATTCACGTTTGACACTTGTGTGAAATTCGTGGCATGTGGCATTGAACTTGGAATGGTTGTGTTTCTTTCCAAAAGACTCAGAAGTTGTTGATACTGATCATTAGAAAATGAAATACCAGATTACTCAATTCGTGTGTCCTGAGTTATATTATTTGTGCTGGAATTAACATCATTCCTGGTTTTGAATCCTGGTGGAAATCCATGGACATGAAAGCATGTGTCTATTGTATGATTCGATCTCCCACAATGTGTACACAGTCTGGTGGTAATGCCTCTGCCACCATACATATTAGATGATGAATTTCGTCCACTGTAATTGCCATTTGGACCTCTACCTCTTCCTCTAAAACTAGGAAATGAACCACGACCATTAAAAACTCTTTTATTCATGTTACGATCATCAATAACAGCAAAGGCTTGAGCATTAACAGGATTTGCTGATCGAAATTCTCCTTGAAACTGACGCTCTTGTTGAACTATCATTGCAAAAGCTCGAGTAACATCAGGTAATGGATCAATCAACATGATTTGAGATCTTACCTGTGAGTACTGGTCGTTCAAACCTTTTAGAAACCGAATCATGTGGTCACGTTCTCTATATTCTCTCATCTTCGCATATCCTCCACAAAAGCAACGTGTGCTGCATTTACATACTGGTATTGGTTTAAGGTTATCAAGTTCATCACACAGAGTTTTCAATTCTGTAAAAAACTCAGTAACATTCTTGTCTCCTTGCTGTATTCTATAAATCTCCTCTTGAAGATCAGAGATGCGAAATACATCTGATCTTGAGAACCTTCTCCACAGATCCAACCATACATCTTGAGCATCTTCTATCCAAATGATCGATTGCACGATAGATTGTGATGTTGACTTATGGATCCAAGCTACTACCATGTTGTTGCATCTTTGCCAAGCAAAATAATTCGGATCTGTTTCTAGCGGTGGAATGATGGATCCGTTGATGAATCCAATCTTGTTTTTGGAGAGGAGAGCTACTGTCATTGCTCTGGCCCATGTGTGATAGTTACTGGCATTCAACAATGGCGAAACCAACACTACTGATGGTGATTCATTCGGATGTAAGAAAAACGGATTAGAAGGATTGGTAAGAAAATCAGGTAGTTGATTTTGATGAGATCCAGAAGAGTGTGATCTGGAAAGTTGATGAACTTCAGGGATTTCCTCCTCTGTATGTGCCGTATCAGGATTCTGATTATCCATGGTAAAAAAAAAAACTCCCGTGTTTTCTCTCTTGCTATACCAGAGCTCCAATTTAGAGCTCTGATACCATAATGGAAATGAAAAGTCTCATATTATTTTTTTTGCATTCAAAGAACTACATCACAGTATTTATACATGGAAGCTAAAAGTGTAAAAGACAAGAAATAACAATATTGAATACAACTTAACAGAATACAGCTGACATGGCAGAAATAACAGTATTCTTAACTGACTGCATGTTTCTAACTAACTGCAGCTGACGTGGCAGTTCTCTCTTCATCCTCCAATACTTTGTGCTGATCATGAATCCGGAGTGGGGTCGAGATAATTAAATCGCATCACAAATCTAGAACCAAAAAAACAACTAATATGTGTTAAGTTAGATTATATTGATGGAAACTATGGTGACTTAAATATTTAAATAAATTTTTTTATACGTATTTAAAAAAAATTTGTTACTAAAGGCATTCATTGACCACATTGTTGTTAAACATTTTTAATATTTTTAGTTAAATTTAATATTTATATTTATTACAAGGGAAAAATATTTGTCATTTTAAATGACATAAAGTTATGTCGTTTTAATAGAGAGATAGATACAAATATTTTTTATTTAAAATTTGAATTAAAAAATCACCTACTTTCTCCTCCATGATTTTCATTACTTGTGTCTATCTCTCTCTTAAAATGACATAACTTATATCATTTTAAATGACAAATATCAAACCCTTTATTAGAAATATTACACACATTAACGCACGTACTAATGCATGCGTGCTCAAACATGTGCATGATTTAAACAAAATTATTTGTGATAAAAATTAAAATTAAATCCAATTTTATTTGCTTTTATTTCATGTTTTGAAATAAAATTAATAGTTAATCTTATTAAATAAACTTGTAAAAACTTCATCTGAATGCAATAAATTGAATTTGCTATACTAAACGCGTCAATTGGAAAGAGGGAGCGATAACCATTCCACCATGTATTTCAAAACCTTTTCAAAATGTAAAATGAATAAGTTATCGATCTAACTCTTACTTATTGTCGGCTTATTATACATTGATCTAATATTTATTCTTGAAAATATAAATGAATTCAATTTTATCTTTTATACTTCCAAATGATTGACTAACTAACTAAGAAAAAAATTGGTTTCCTTACTAAAAAAATACCATTTTTTCTCTTAATTATTGTTTTTTCCCGGAAAATTGTTTTTATTATCAATTTCATTGTTATTAAACCCGGTCCATTTATTGACCCGCTGAGGTATTGGGTCACTGATTCAATAACATGACCCGGAAAGTATTTGCAAATCTATAATTTATATTAAAAATATAAATATACTTAAATACCTGTAAAAAAATGATACAAAATTTAAATATTTTAGTATGAAAAATAATAAATCATATATCATTATCCAACAAAAGATCAATCAAACATATAATATTTGTGATACTGGTGTTTCAAGTTCAGTAGATAACATCTCTAACTATAAATCAAATAAAAATTTCATGCATATTACATAACCAAGATAATATTAGTGTTGTAGGTACATAATCTATGCAAGTAAATAAGCTATAGATCACTCAAATATTAAAAAACAAACAAACCAATTGTGTGTGAGAGCAGTGGCGAACCTAAAAAGTTAAACGACGGTGGCGAAAATTTGTATGACTATTATGAAAAGGTAATGTCAATTTTGATTGTAATGATTACGCTATGTATGCAAAAATGCCGTATAGGAATAATCTAATAAAATTACAGAATTATTTTAGACATAAAAAAATTTTGCTATAATTTTTGTAAAGTTTTCGTAAAATGTATTATATTTTTTTGTCTCCGGTAACAGTAATCCAATGTACCAAAAGGAAAAATGTGGGGAGGTTCTGTGGGGATACATCCAAAGTATCTACCAAAAGAAAAAAAATTCTAATATTTAATTTATTTGAATTATCTATATTTCAATCATCTTAAGATAACTTAAAGGAAAGTCTAGAATTAACATAAAGTTAGCGGACTCCATATTTAAACCGAAGACAATAAATTGACTTGGTAAAACAAAAAATAGTAGGCATGCAAAAATAATCAGATCAATGTAGTTTACAGGGCTGATTTAGAAAACTTTGAAGAAAATTACATAAATAAGCATTAACTGGACACACAAAACAACATGAATTTTATAAAAGTTATGTTGTGAGAAAAATGATTGTGCTATGTTATAGAGATTCGTTTTGCGTGCCCGAGTTTTTTTTTTTTATTTTAAAAATTACGAGTTCCACAAAATATTATGTGTGTAAAAAAGTTGTTGTGATCATGTTAAATGATAGATATAAAACCCAAGCAACATATATGTAACTTCAAACTCGAATAGCTACAATTTTTGCTTCGTAGCTTTGGGATCCCCCAAACATAGCTTTGGGATACCTCTTCCTGCTTCAAGTCTCTTTATTCGTGCTTCTAGAAGCTCCATGTCTCTTCCTACCTGCTGCATGTCTTCTTTTGTCTGTTTTATCTATGCTTTAAGAGTGAAGATAATCTTATTACTAAAAAAATTTACTACCAACCTACTATCTCCATAATCACTATTGGATCAATATTTTCTCTCTCTTCAAAAACTTTTCAACATTCTATCTTTTTGATCCAATGGTAATTGTGGAGGTAGTGAGTTGGTAGTGAATATTTTTGGTAGTTAGAATATCTCCCTCCATGCTTTAAATCTTAACTTATTCAAACTGTTATTTTTATGAGTAATATATTTCTCCTTTTACATAATACAAGCAATTTTACTACACAAACATAAAAGTGGTCACATTTATTCTTTTACTTTTCTTTTATTTTAAAAATAGTGGACCTCACAGTTGGTTATCTCTATGACACGACTTAAGAATTTTTCCTTTCACATAATATTTACTTTTATCTATTTTTATATACAGTTATTTTTTTCTCAAATTTTAGGAGGTGGGGGCACCCCTAGTCCCATGTAAGTCCGCCCTTGTGTGAAAGTAAAAAAAGAAAAGTATCAACCAATGAAAACAAACTATTTTTTTAATGAATCAAGCGGTCACGTACTGGATCACACCGATTCTATAATATAACCGATCTAATATAAAAATTGGACCAATTTACATATTTAGTTCACCGATTTTCGAGTAACATTGATCAATTTAGTAGGGAGAGACTTTCCCTCCTTTATATCATTAAAAAAAGAATCAATCCTATCTCTTTGCAGTTATTGCACAAATTAATGTTTACTGGCAAGCTCAATGAACATCTTGCTAAATTGACGATGTATATACATAACCTTCCAAAACTGACTCTTATAAAGAAATAGAATAAAAAGCATATCTTTTTAGGTTAAAAGTTTGTCATTTTAAATGATGTAACTTATGTCATTTTAGTAATTTATAACTATATATCAAGGGTAGTAAATAGTTATAAAAAGAGTGTTATTCTTACAATCTCTTTTCACTCACTACCTCTTACAACTTATTTTTTCACTTTTGATTTCTGTTTATCCAACGATTATGATTTATTGAGTCATATTTATTAATTAAGTATTAATTTTTAATAAATTATAACCGTTTGATTCAGGAAAATCAGCGGTGAAAAATAAGTTGTAAGAGGTTGTAAAACTTTTAGGTTGTAAGAGTAATGTCCCTCTAGTTATATTATTAAAGTTGTACTTTTTCACTTTCCACGTTAGCACAAACAGTCTCTGAAGAGAGTAAAAAAAGTACAACTTTAATATTACAATTATCTACTATCCTTAATATATAGTTATAAATTACTCTCAATTCAACAATTCATAAAATAGACAAAAAAAACTTTAACGTTAAACAAGATGAATGCTGGTTTGTCTATTATAAAGAAATAAAGAAGAAATCATTTCTATAATACATGCACGCATAATCTCCAATTCGAAATTGAGAAAATAGAGGAAAAACAATATTTTTTAAATTTATGTAACAAAAGCAGAAAAAAAAAGATGTGAAGATATTCTTTTTTTTTCCCTTGCCCATATATGTGTTTTTTTAAATGGATGGAGAGCTACAAAAATTTATGAATAAGAATTTATGAGAGAAAAGAAGATTAAGGATTTTGAAATGGAGCCATGGACGAAGAGGTGACACGGGGAAATTGCAGTATAAGGGCACTTCAACAGCGTTTGGAAAAATTTGTCAACAGCGGTCATTAACACCGTACCTTACTACCCGCAAGCGTTTCTAACCATTAAGGGCTACCTGCCATATAAGACAGACCAGCTTAGGAAATAAAATTTCTATAATTTTTTAAAAACGTTTTTAGTATCCAATTCAAAATCAAGTTGGCCTTCACATCCATCTCAATTGAGTCTAAAATTGAAGAAGTCTTATGCTTCATTGTTGATGGATATACACTAGAGAAACACTGAGAGCGAGATAAATTAAGAGAGAGTGAAGCCAAAGGCACCAGCTTTCCTCTTCCAGCGCCTATCGTTTCTCCTGTATAAGATCTTTGGGTATACCTAAACTCTTTTCCATCACTCCATCTTGTTTATGTGAATTAAGCGGAAGAGATTTACAGAAGTGGGCATGACCCTTTTCTTATGAATATTGATTTTATTGAATTTTTTTTTTTTGAAAAAAATAAATTAGGTTTTGATGTGTTTGCATGTGTTCTTTCACCCCTCACTTCTGCTTGCTCTACTTTAATTATTCTTTATCAACTTAATTTGTTGGAGGATTCTTCATATCTAAAGATTTCAATTTTGTTTTTAATTTGTACAAATTGTTGTTTTAAGTGAATTGGTAATTAGTTTTTTATTTGTTAAAAGAAGGAGTAAACTACTCTCATTTGTTTTACATTATATTTTTATTGGCTTCAATATTTCTACAATAAATGTAGAAAAATATCTACATTCGCAACCAAATCGACGTCGTTTTGGGTTGAAAAATTAAAAAATTATAATGAAAAAGACTATTATAACCCTAGAATAAATTATAATTACAAAAATACCTTGATTTCTGCCTCAAAACGACGTCGTTTTGGGTTCAATGTAGTTAAGTTATCTACATTGACGATAGAAAAAGACAACCCATTTTTATTTCACATATCTATTTTTTACGTAAAAAATTCACACCTTTTTTTTTTTTAATATAGGTACATTTTCTGAAACCTATTCCTCACTTATGAGAAGTGTATGTAGATTTTTAAAATATATATATATATATATATATATATATATATATATATATATATATATATATATATATGAAATATGAAAAGTAAAAGGAGATTAATTTTTTTTAATTTGATTAGTTTTAATTTTTTATTTTATATATTTTTTCTAAATTATTCTTAGGTAGTAATTAAGTCAGTAGAAGGGGGTTCAGAATTGAAGGATTAGTTTTGTGTGATTGAGGGTCCATGAGTTTCAAAGTTGGGCAGCCAAGTTATTTGTGAAATCAGGTTCTGGAAGATAGGGGTGAGGAATAGTAAGGATATCCAAAGTCAGGTAGCTAAGGTATCTCTGGAGTCCATTCTTGCTAGAAAAAAGATGAGGAGGAGTGGATCCAAGGGGATGAAACTTACGGAGATTTGAAATTTCAGCGAGGGTGTCAGAGTTCTAAATTCCATTCTTGCTAGAGATCCATTGCATTTGCGAAGTCTAGTGAATGTAAGACAAGAGGTCTGAAGCATTAATTGGAGAAGTGAACCCCATGTTTGGACTTAATGATTAGTGTATAGTTCTGGAGTAAGGGTGTATAAGCTATAAAACTCTCGCTGTTAGTAGGCTTCAATATAGATTCAAACCTATTGTGTGAGCTTATAATAGGCAGGAGTCTTATCTAGTATTTACGGGAGGCTGATTACATGATTTTAATATTACTTTGCACGGTTGTGATTCTTTCCTTTATTTGCTCCAGAGCTAGTTAATTGTAGATAGTTTCACGACTTGTTGATTTACACTTTTTAATTAATAAATAATTTACAGTGATAAATTTTTTGTTATTGTAATTCAATGTTGGGGTTTATTAATCTCATGTTACATGAGATAATATTCTTATGTGAGTGACACAAATATGTGGGGTTCACAATGTAAAAATAAAAAGAAAAAATTAGCATAAAATTCTATGAGTATATGACATAAGATATCTCTCTTATGCAACATGAAAGTATTATTTACCTTCAATGTTTGGTCGTTTTAAAAGAGAGGCTTGTTTTGTATGCGCCATCCATTTTTCGATAGAATACCTTAAACCATTATTGACATCACTTCTGCTAAATTGCCACTTTTGGTACAAATTTGCAAATAATGTTTATAGTTTTAAATAATATTATGATCCTAAATAGTACTTTCTTTTGGCTCTCATGCAGGTTTAGTGATTCTATATTAGGAAAGCCACATTACCTACTTAATTGAGAAGTGAATTTGGAAACAATTAATGGATCATCAAGGTAAGATAACCTCCTCCAACGTACTTTGAACATTTTAAATTTATTATGATCCTGATTTAGGTTATTAATTTAAGGATTTCGCTATTCAACTCATGTCCCTATTGTTACAGGAAGCCGAATCACAGAAGTCAATAGTAATGCAAACATTCAAAACGAAGTCAACAATCATCTGTCAATTGGAACCTCGCAAAGATTGCATGCTTCTTCGAGATACCACATTGCTGGAAGTGAACAAAGGTTCTCAGATAGGCATTTCAGACCAAATATTAATCTCACTGCAGAGAGTGATAACATTAATATTCTTCCAAATAATGGTCGCAGTGTTGGTGTTTCTCTTCATGAATCCACTGGAGGATTGGGATTGAGTATATCTTCTCCAAGTTCCCTCACAACAAGTCTTCAAAGGTTCCCAGATGGGCTTTCTATACCAAATGTTCTTCATTATCAAGGGACTGCTCTCACTATTCCTCAAAGTACTGTAGACTCAAATGCAAGACATGTATGGAACAATCCTTCCGGCAATCCAGGTCTCCATGGAGGAATCTCAACGAGCACGATGCGTCCAGCGTTCAAGAGAAGATCAACTGATGATGCTTCTGGAGAGTTTTTAGTTGGTGAAAGTTCGAGCATGGGAGCTGAAGCTGGAATAGCTAAACGAAGAGTTGCTTCTTCTGATGTCAATGCCAATAACAATGTGAACATATCATCTTTATACAGTGTTCCTGCAAATAGTGACTTGAGAAACTTTGAGGCCGAAATTGGTCACAACGCTCTAACTTCAGATTCTGAGATGCAACACTTAAGAGAATCTCCACAGACCGAAAGCTTTCAAAGTAATATTAATGTGCAGATCACAACTGCTACTACACCACAAGCTTTTATGCATACTAACAGATTCTCAAACGGTTATACAAGTGGTGAACAAGTTCCATTACCCGGCCATGCAACTTTGTTTTTCCAAATTGACCGTCCTCCTTCTGTTAGCTCCTCAGAGACTGTATTTGGTGCAACTTCCTCACAGCAACCATTTGAGTATGCTCCTAATAATGTCGGTTCAGGAAATGCTCCTTTGCAAATTCACCCCTTCTATTTTGGAACTGGAAGTGAAGCTATGGGACCTTCACATAACGACAGAAACATACAAGGACATATCTTGCTTGGCCCTCAACCTCAAATTGAAAGTGGAACTGATAGCTTTGTTGGAAATTTTCCCAACCCTTGTGAACAATATGGTTCTTTCTCTGGTAGTGTTAATGTATCAAATGCTTCTGATCAATTGATTCCCCAGTTTGATCGGTATATACTTCCCATTGAGATGATGTCACCGGAACTTCCTTCTGTAGATCCTTCGGAAATGTTACAACAAATGGAGCTTTCTTTTGGATTTGGTAATTATGGAGCTGAGAACGAGCAAATCTCAGTGGCAATATCTGATATTCAAGCTGATGCCAATTCTGAATCCCTTGCTGCATCAGCCACTCTTGATAGGGCTGAAATGAGTAGCAGGCTGGCGGCTCAGGTATATATATGATTAATTAATACTTGTCTTCTTAGATGTTAATCAAATTCATGTGAATTTATTGTTAACATTCTTTTCGAATAGTCCATTATGATTAATTAGCCATAAATATTCCTTAATAGAAAATTGAGGTATATTTCTTTTCAAATTGAGGTATATTTTTACATAATTATATATGCATTTTCTTACATTCAAATTCCATATCTTATGGCACACGTTAAGCCTTAAATACATCTTGTATTTCTATTAATTTTTTGTTATTAATTGGTAAGAGAGAGATGATGAGGGACATAATTTGCATTATGAATTTAAATGAGAACGTTACATTAGTTAATAATGAATTAAGTGGGACTATATAATTGGTAAGATCCGTAGAATCAATCTTGTAATAAATATTGTTGATTCTTCTTAAAAAAAAAAAATTAACTTAAAATATTGGATTAAGATGTGAAGTTTATTTATTATTGGATTAATTGTTTCCATTTGTATTGCGTTTCCTTGATGCCCGAGATTAGCAACAGAATGAGGTGAACGTTGCACGTAGAGTAAATGTGATATATTTCACTACTAAAAAAAATTAAAAACAAAAAATGTGACATATTTAACAGTGTAGCTACTCATGTTTAGCCTTTTTTTTTTTATAGTAAATTCTTGTTTGAAGGAAGCATTGAATTTGCACTTAATTTCATAGCGAATAAAGAAAACTTCGGTGATGTTACTAGTTTAGAGTGAACTATTTGACCTGAATATTGCTTTGGAAACAATGATTTGAAGTTACAGGGGCAGGGTGTGGCAGAAGACCAAAATGAAGAGGCGAACACGAGACTGAGTGAGGAACAGATCATGGCCTACATTAGGCATGAAAATTTCGAGTCCGTTGGTGAGGAGACTCTAGAAAATAAAGAAGAATGTTGCATTTGTTTGGTAAGTCCCGTTACATTTTGATTTATTTGAGAGTAACCGACGAGGAATTTTGAGAGGTTAATCTCAACACGTGGAACTCTTTTGTAGTTATGGTTGTGAAAACTAATTCCTTTCTTTATCTCATTTCTAGTTAAGGCTATTTCTCTGATCTAAATTGCATTTTTTATCTACTTATTGTCTAATTTCCGTTATTCCTTATTTTTATGGAGATTGTTCACATATTTCTTATAAATCTTTAGGAGGACTTTGTCAATGGAAAAGAAGTTGGGAAGCTGGATTGTATGCACAGGTTTCACGTTAACTGCATCAAACAATGGCTCGTGCAGCACAACGTATGCCCCATTTGCAACCGAATGGCATTAGCTATCGATCAAATTGTTGATCATTAATTCCTGGCTGTAACTTTAAAGACAAAGATTCCAGCTTTGACTTATCAAGTATGGATAAACTTGTTCATGTAGTAAGCAAGTACTTTATGCTTGATGGCAGATGCCCTTGAGCTTCTGCAAGTTTTTTATTTGAGTAAATATTTTTTTTGGTTCTAATAAAAATACGTTCTTCACTTTATTCCTTTATAAAAAGAAATTAGTCTCGAAGTCCCTAACAAATTCAAAGTAGATCCATTTAGTTGAAATCGTGATCCCTCACAAATTCAAGAAAGACTAAAATAGGTTCACTTTGAATTTCATAGGGACCAACCGATTAATTTTTTTTTGTAAGAGACTAAAGTGAGGACCATATTTTTTTGTTAGGGATAAAAAGAGTATTTACTCTCTTTATTTTTTTATTTGAACTGAATGCATATACAGGGACATGTTAGTGGTTTGATGGTTTTTATTAATTTCTTCTTAGCTTAATTATGCGTTGAAATGTACTTCTAGTTTTATTTTCATATATATAGAATTGATGTCGCCTTTATTTTATTAATTTTACTCGCTCTTTTGGTATGGTGCTGGAAAGATACAATTGATGGGGAAAATTCGAAGATAGATAAGTTTGTTCGGACCGGTTAGCATTTAGCTTTTTCATAATAGAAACATTAAAAAGGCTATGATCTTTTATTTATGTAGAGTAACAACAAACGAAAACAATATTGAATAAATTTGTATATTGAATTGATACACGAGTGTATAATATATAGAAATCCTAATAAGCTTAATCCAGACGTAACCCAAATCCTAACGAAATAAGGAAACAAATATTTACAAATAATACAGGTAATATTTCCAACACCTCCCTCAAGTTGGACGGTATAAATCATAAGCATCAAGCTTGTTACATATATACTCTCGAGGATTCTTCAAAGACTTAATAAATATACCTGCTAATTGATCATTAGAGGGTACAAAACTGGTTATAATTTCATCAAGGAGGATCTTCTCTCAAACGAAATGACAATCTATCTTAATATGCTTGGTTCTTCATGAAACACTGGATTAGAAAAATTATGAAGTGTTGCTTGGTTATCATACATGAGAGTTACTAGACCAGTGTCTCCAAACTTGAGCTCTCTAAGAAGTTACTTAAGTCAGATGAGCTCGCAAGTAGTAGTAGCCATGGAGCGATACTCTGCTTCAGCACTTGATTTGATAGCTACATTCTACTTCTTACTTTTCCAGGAAATCAAGTTGCCTCTAACGAAGACACAATATCTAATAGTAGATCTCTTATCAGTAGGACACCCAACCCAATCGGCATCAGAGTATCTGACAACTTTAGCTTGACTTTTATCTTAATACTTGTGGCCTTTTATTGGACATGCCTTGATATACTTAAGGATACGAATGACAACATTCCAGTATTCTTGACATGGAGAATTAAGAAACTGACTTAGCACACTAACTACAAATGAAATGTCAGGTCGAGTGACTGTGAGGTAGTTCAGTTTTTCAACAAATCTTCTATATCTTTCATGATCCGAAAAAGGCTCTCTCTGATTTGATATAAGCTTGACACTTGGATCCATAGGGGTATCAACAGACTTAGAGTTTAATAAAGTAGTTTCTCTAAGAATATCCAGAGCATATTTGCTTTGAGATATCAGAACTCTATGTTTAGATTGTGCCACCTCAATTCCCAAAAAATATTAAAGTTTTCCAAATTCTTTGATTTGAAAATGATAATATAAATATTGATTGAACTGAGTAATCCCTTGATTTTCACTACATATTGGCCATATATAGTTATTGAGAAGGATTCTATGCTTTGAGGTCAAGTTGGGATTGCAGGTTAAGCAATATACGTTATCTTCATTCATTGTTCTTTTACTTAATGAATTTGAGTTTGAAATGAGTGGTCAAATTCATATCAGAACTATATTTCTTTCCGAAGCTTCAGAATTTTTAAAGAGTTACTATTTTGTCTCTTGTGCTCAGTATAAGAGATTATGCAAGTTGAAGAGGAAGTGTAGCAGCCAGAGATCATGTAATTATTATGTCCAACGTTAGAAATATAAATATGAAATTTACGTGCGTTCACTAAATAATTTATACTTTTGAAAGATGTGGTTCCCGATAGGACGATACAATAGCAGAATCTCAGTGTCTAGTATTCAGAAGTTATTCCATGGGGCACTCCCATAAAATTTATAAATGTTCCTTCTCACATGTAAAGGGCAAAAAAGAAAAACAGGATAAAATGATAAAAATTTTTTTTGATTGTGAGTAGGACCAGGACAAAATTATATGGGCCGGGATCGTATAAATTTTTTTCCTAATATTCGATTCTCTCTT
Source organism: Gastrolobium bilobum (assembly GCF_033153095.1). Lineage (NCBI taxonomy): Eukaryota > Viridiplantae > Streptophyta > Magnoliopsida > Fabales > Fabaceae > Gastrolobium > Gastrolobium bilobum. Next base: position 47,613 of record NW_026895214.1, on the reverse strand, counting down.
CTTTTGGAAAGTATTTCTTGTGTTAGAAGATAATTTTTTGTTTTTGGAAATTAAAAAAAAAGTAATTATCTTCTAACACAAAAAATATTTTTCAAATGAACAAAGAATTATTATTACAACATAAATCATTATATGTGTATTATTATTCCACCATCTAATTTATGTGAGCCGTTATACTTACTATTGAAAAGTTTTACAACTCTTACTATTAAATTAATCATCATAGATTTTGCTAATCTAACGATTATAATTTATTAGAAATTAATAATTAATTAATAAGTGTATTCAATAAATTATAACTGTTAAATTGATGAAAATTAACGGTAATTAATTAAATATTAAGAGCTGTAAAAAATTTAAGTAGTAAGTATAACTTTTTCCTTAATTTATATGGGATCTTCTTCCATGAGTTTCTCTCGTATCTTACCCCATGTTTATCCTTTACACTTCCAAATGATTTACTAACTACATGAGAAAAATGTTGCTTTCCTTGCTAGAAAATATACCCTTTTTTCTTTTAATTATTGTTTTTAATATCAAATTACTATAAGAGACTTTCCCTCCTTTATATCATTAAAAAATAATCAATCCTATCTCTTTGCAATTATTGCAAAAATTATTATTTACTGGTTGCTAAACTGACAACGTATATACATAACCTTCCAAAAATGACTAGATAGACAAAGGAGCTGAATGGTGAACAAAATAAATGTTGGTCTGACTATTGTAAATAAATACAATAATTAAAAGCATATCTTTTTAATACATTCATAACCTTCAATTCATTAATCCAGTAAATATACAAAAAAGAAAAGAAAAGATATGACCATTATAAAGAAGTAAAAAGGAAATCATTTCTTTAATAAATGCATGCATAATCTTCAATTCAAAATTGAAAATATAGGAAAAAACATATTTTTTAAATTCATGTAACAAATGCTGAAAACAAAAGAATGTTAAGGTTTTCTTCTTCCTTTTTTCCCCTTGCCGATATATGATTTTTTTTTTTAATGGATGGAGAGATACAAAAATTTATGAAAAATAATTTATGAGGGAAAAAAAAAACAAGGATTTTGAATGGAGCCATGGACAAAGAGGTGACACGGGGAAATTAGAGTATAAGAGCACTTCAACCGCGTTTGGAACAATTTGTCAACATCCGTCACTGACACCTTACTAATGCAAGCGTTTCTAACCATTAAGAGTTGCCATATAAGACAGACCAGCTTAGGACACAATTTTATAATTTTTTAAAACAGCATATTGTATCCAATTCAAAATCTTGGTTGGCCTAGACAACCATCTCAATTGAGTCTTAAATTGAAGCAGTCTCATTCTTCATTGTTGATGGATATACACTAGAGAAACTCCAAGAACGAGATAAGAGTGAGAGAAGCCAAAGCCACCAACTTTCCTTGCCCAGCGCGTACTACCGTTTCTCATGTTTATAGATCTTTTGGGTAAAACTTCTTTTCGATCTCTCAATCTTGTTTATAAGCGGAAGAGAATTACAGTAGTTGTGTGTATGTCCCTTTTCTTACGTTTTTGTTTTTGTTTTTAATTGGGTTTCGATGTGTTTGCATGTGTTATTTCTCCCCTCACTCACTCTACTTTCATTATTCTTTATCAACTTAATTTGTTGGAGGATTCTTCATATCTAAAGATCTTAATTTTGTTTTTAATTTCAACAATTGATATATGTTGTAAATAATTTGGTATTTAGGGTTTTCATTTGTAAAATAATAATAATAATAATAAACTACTCTTAATTGTTTTACATTTTATTTTTATTGCACACATCTATTTTTTATTTTAAAAATTAACACATTTTTTTAAGGGAAATATAAGAATCATGTTGCAGGAATGACACTGTTCATTCCTGCAACAAGGATACGGCGTCGTATCCTGATTTTGGTTTGACATTTTTTTTTTAAGTGTGGGACCCACACTTGATTTGTGTGTAGGAAAGTGCTCTTGTCATGTCAAATGACAAAAAGGGAAACCTTTTTTTAATATAGGCACCTTTTTCTGAAACCTATCCTCACTTATGAGAAATGTATCTAGATTTTTTTTCAAATAAAAATAATATTAAATACGAAATGTCAAAAGGAGAATAATTTTTTTAATTTGATTAGTTTTAAATTTTTATTAGTTTATAATTATTTTGCTATTTTATTTTAAGGTACAAAGTGTCTGGTCGACGGTTCCTGAGTTTTGAGAAAAATTGGAAAAGTGAACCCCATGTTTGAACTGAAGGATTAGTGAAATTTTAAGTGAGGGTATATGAGCTCTAAAATTGAGAAATTAAGATATTTTCTAAGTAAGTTTTTACAAGAGAATTTATGAGGAGAGTGGACAAAATGTCTTGTAACTCAAGGTTCAGTGTAGTCCGAGCGAGGTTGTCCGAATTACAAAGTTGGCATATGAGAAAAAAATATTAATTTATTTATTGGATAATATCAAACTTTTTCGACATAATTTTCTTTATCTGCATTTTAGATCATAGTTAGGCATGTTTAGCAAGAGATGAATGTTGATTCTTTGATATGAGATTATTAGAACCTTTTGCACATTTATAAATCAACAAATATGAGCTCCATGTATGTATACACATAACCGCTGAATTCTTTTTCAGCCTTTAGGTGTCTATGACATTTGCCCTCTTAATTTTACCTTATTATCCGATTGTATTGTTGTGTCATCTGATATCATCATGATGTTTGTCATAAACATAGTTAGCATAAAATGGGAATCAGGTGCTTTAAAACTCTCACTAAGTGTAGGGTTCAAGAAGGAATCAAACCTATTATGTGGGCTTTTCAATGGCAATTACATGGTTTGCAGGAGTTTGATTACATGATTCGAATATGATCTCTGAATCTTATATATGGCGATAAGAACAAAATACTTCTCAAAGCTTGCATGTTATATCTTTTAAAAAATGGACAATCATTTTATTTTTCTTTCCTTAAATATCATTATGCATCAGTTTTTACACGATTTTAAATACAATCAGATTCATCTATACCTTGTTGCTTCCTAGCCCTCTTTCTAGATGTTGGTTTTGCTGCTTATCCACATCATATCGGGAAGTCTATTTAATGTAGTTTTTTTTCAAAAAAATACATTGTTTGGGTTGAAGTGAGAGTTCAGTTTGTTATATGATTCTCTCTTTTAATATGGGATATTGTACAGAACTACATATTTATAAATAGATTGCATCAGTTTAAATCTAGGGTTTAAGGATGCCATACCTAGAAGCGTTGGCAATGGCATGATTATTCACGCATCTAGTTAACTTGATTAAAGTGCATAATATTAATAGTGTTTTATCACATCTGCTAATGTGATGATCAGTTGTTATCGTTTACAAGGTGGACGAGTGTTAGAGAGATACAATACAAAAACCATTGAAGGCCCTTCATTTACATGCTTAAGCTTTTGGATGAAATGGTTGCTTCATATTATTTAAGCTTGTTGAGTTGAATTGGTTACTTATCATGGTCGGTGATTACGGGTTCAATTCTCATCGTCCCCACTTTCTAAAGGAATTAAATGCTAGAACCAAAAAATAGTTCCGTGTAATATTTAAGCTTAAAGCCCAAATGATTATTGTGTGAGGGAGTGTGTTAAAGAGATACAGTACAAAATCCATCGAAGGTCTTTCAATTAAAACCTTAAATTTTTGGATAAGATGGTTGCTTCACAAACGAGGGCTCTGTATTTTTATTTTTTTTTACCATATATAAGACCTTTTATATTAACTTGCATGGTTTTGATTCTTCCCTTTCATTTTTTTTGGTTCTCGTGCAGGTTTAGTAAAAAGTCACATTAAAATTGTGTGTTTTATTTCTTTGGATCTTTCGAATTGAGAAGTAAAGTTAGCAACAATGAACCATGAAGGTGAGATCACCTCCTCCTCCCTTGAACATTTTGAATTAATTACTATCCTGATTTGGGTTATTTATATATATTGCTTGCACCATTTAACTCAAGTCCTTATTGTTACAGAAGGCCAAACAGGACAAGTTAGTCGTAATTCAAACATTCAGAATGAAGTCAACCCTCATCTATCAATTGGATCATTGCAGAGATTGCATACTTCTTCAAGATCCCTCAATGCTGGAAGTGATCAAAGGTTCCCAGATAGGCTTTCTAGACCAAATATTAATCACCCTGGATATAGTGCTAACATTAATATTCTTCCAAATGATGGTCGCAATGTTGGTGTTTCTCTTCATCAATCCACTGGAGGACTGGGATTGAATATTTCTTCTCTAAGTTCCCTCGCTAGAAGTTTTCAAATGTTCCCAGATAGGCCTTTTGGATCAAATGTTCTTCATTATCAGGGGACTACAAGTAGTATCCCTCAAAGTAATGTTGACTCAACTGCAAGACATGTATGGAATAATCCTTCCGTCAATCAAGGTGTGCATGGCGGCATCTCAACAAACATGATGCGTTCATCGTTCAAAAGAAGACCAACTGGTCATGCTTCAAGAGAATTTTTCGTTGGTGAAAGTTCGATCATGGGAGCTGAAGCTGCCCATTTTAATGGCAATAACAATGTGAACATATCACCTTTATACAATGTTGCAAGAAACTTTGAGGGTGAAATTGGTCTTAGTTCTATGACTCCAGTTTCTGATATGCACTATGCACGGGTTGAAAGCTTTCAAAATGCACAAATCACAACTCCTACTACACCACAAGCTTTTATACATGCTAACAGATTCTCAAATGGTTATACAGGAGGTGTACAAGTTCCATTGCATAGGCATGAACCTTTGTTTCTCCAAACTAACCGTCATCCTTCTCTTAGTTCCTTAGAAAATGTAGTTGAAGCAGCTTTCTCACAGCAACCATTTCAGTATGCTCCTAATAATGTCAGTTCAGGAAATGCTCCTATGCAAAATTTTCCCTTCTATTCTGGAGCTGGAAGTGAAGCTATGGTACCTTTACATAACCAAGGAAATATCATGCCTGGCCCTCAACCTCAAATTGGAAGTGGAACTGCTAGCTTTCTTGGAAATGTTTCCAACCTTTCTGAACAATATGACTCTTTCACTGGTAATGTTAATGTATCAAATGCTCCTGAATTGATTCCCCAGTTTGATCGGTATATTCTTCCCACTGAAAGGATGTCACCGGAACTTCCTTCAGTAGATCCTTCAGAAAGGTCACGACAAATGTACCTTTCCTTTGGAGTTGGTAATTATAGAGCTGAGAACGAGCATAATTTATCAGTGGCAATATCTGAGATTCAAGCTGCTACCAATTTTGATGCGCTTGATGCATTATCGCCTCGTGATTGGGCTGAATTGAGACGCAGGCTGGAGAGTCAGGTATGCTTCTGTAATACTTGCCTTCTTAGAAGTTAACATTTATGTGAATTTCTAGTTAAGATGCTTTTTGAATAGTTTCGGATATTAATTATCAATGAATATTCCATACTGGAAAATAATTATAGACTTGTATTTGTGTTTGTTTTAGGTTTTAGTCACCTCCCACTGAATCGTTGGCACTTCCGTTTTGGCAAAACGTAGTTGCATGTCCAATGATGTTTTAACGAAGGAAGAACATAATACATTTTCGTAAATGCCCCATGGCTTTCATAGTCTCTTACAAACAAAATATTCTTAGGGCTGCACTGGATTAAGATTTTAAAAGATTATTTTGAGACAAAAAAATCTTATAGATTTTAAAATACTATCTAGAATTGTAATGACTTTAAAGACTTTTTTTACGATCAATATTTTATAAGATTGGATTTTAAAATATTTGAATAGTATTTATAAGATTTGAAAGAACAATATGGATTTATAAAATTTTAAAAAATCATATAAATTTTTAACAAACATTCAAAATTACAAGAGTTTTTGAATTGTGATTTTGTTTATAAACTACAAAATTGTTATTTTGTTTACAAATATTCAAAATTACAAAATTGTGATTTTGTTTAAAAACATTCAAAATTACATGAACTAAAAACAACCTTAACATTTAAACTAAACTAATAGCGGAAGGTTATATTTATGAATTTTTTGTTTACAAATTCTTATAAACTACACTAAGCTGTATGATCGGTTATACTTCAATCAAGAGTGTATGACCGGTCATACTTAGTGTAATTTGTAAAAAAAAAAGTTGTAAACGTATCATTCTCCAAACTAAAATGACATTATTATAATATCTTCTTTACTCGAAAATACAAAACCCTCAAGTTCATGCGCATGAATTTGTTCATTATGATCATCATGTAAAAATGTAATTTTCACAACTTGTTCAAGCTCTAAATTTTGCGTAGACACCGATGAGAGCAAAATACGATTTAAAATATGCTTTGCAATAGGTGATAAAACTTTTTTAAAGCCAACGTCTTTTACTTATTATAGTCTTTAGCTACTAATTTTACCTTATATTTGACACATATGTGACACATTTAAAGTGTCAGTCTTTTTCTTGAACACCTACTTGTAGCCAACAATATTTTTCTTTTGTAGTAGCTACAATTGTCTAGGTTTGATTTTTGTAAAGAGATTCAATCTCTTCTTCTGTAGAAGATATCCAATTTGCAACGTGTTTAGAAGATATTGCCTCTCTATATCCTCTAGGCTCATCGTACTGCACCTCTTTTGGTTACGGGAAGACAATTGTCTGGTGTTGTCCCTCGCGCGCAATAGTTAAGGTTGCATGTGCTAGTAGATCTTCTAGGGTCTTTCTTCACTCTGTATCTGCAAAACGGGAGACAGGTGACTGTTTAGGCTAGACAAGAACCTCAAACTCCACAAGTTCTCCACCATTTTTATTAATCTAAAAAAATAGATTTTTTAACTTCTTTCTCTGCAAGTCTAAAATATTTATCAAAAGTCAAATCCATGTTAATAAAAAACGTGAATTGATATGGACACCATGTATCCCTTCACACCGGATGAGTATCCAAGGACACCCATTCCTTTTTCTCTAGGCTCAAAGCTTTCTATCATTATCATGTGGATAAGCAGAGCATCCAAAAAATTTCAACATTAAATAATTAGCAGGTTTGGCATACCTTACTTTTTCGGCAACTAATCACCTTAAATTGATTTGCTAACTAATTTAGACTTTATATAGTCAGATGATTTCATATATTTCCATGCATAACAGGTTCAGAGTGCCTTGGACAATCTACGCGCTGGTGACACTCGACATATTCAGGTATATTTTTACATAATTATATATGCATTTTTTTATCATCAAATTCAATATCTAATGGCACCAGTCAAGCCTTAAATACATCTAGTATTTAGAGTATCGTATGTTGATGTTATGTCATTAATTCCTAAGAGAGAGAAGATGAGGGAGATAATTTACAGTGGGAATTCATATGCGAATGATGAAGTCTTGCAAGAATGAATTAAGGACTATATAACTAGAAAGACCAACATAATCATTCATGTAACTAATATTGTGGATTCTTCTAAATAAAAAAAAAAAAAAGACCCGTTAAGATATTGGGTTAAGATGTGAAGCCTACTTATTACGAATTGGTTTCCTACTTGAATCATCGTTGGACGTCTCCCATTTTTTGGATCCCATTATCACCTAAAGTTTTATAGGGTGTACTAAATGAGCCATCCTTTCAAAGCTAGAATTCAGTTTACTACAATCATCAACTTCTACTCGTCTTTAACTTACAAAGATGCCATCCAGGAATTGTTGCTTCTCAACTATACACTTGTATAGCATTTGCTTGACGCCCAAGATCAGCAACAAAATGAGGTAGACGATGGACATGGAGTGAAAATGATATATTTCACTACCAAAAAAAAAAGTGATCTATTTAATAGTGAAGCATCTCATGTTTAGAATTTTTTAGTAAATTATTGTTTGAAGGAAGCATTTCATTTGCACTTATTTTCTTGGTGAAGAAAGAAAACTTCCATGGTTGTTCCTAGTTTAGAGTGAAACATTTTACTTGAATATTGATATGGAAATAATGATTTGAATCTGCAGGTGCAGCAAAATGAAGAGGCAAACACGGGACTGACAGAGGAACAGATCATAACCTACATTAGGCATGAAAATTTCAAGTCCGTCAGTGAGGAAACTCCAGAAAATAAAGAAGCATGCTGCATTTGTCAGGTAAGACTCGTTACATTTTGATTCATTCGAGAGTAACCAACGAGGAATTTTCAGAGGTTAGCTCAAAAAATGGAACTCTTTTTAAATGATGGTTGTGAAAACTAATTTCTTTCTTTGTCTCATTTCTACTATTGTGTTAAGCCTATTTCTCGAATCTAAATTGCATTTTTATCTGCTTATTGTCTCATTTATGTTATACTTACTTTTTATGGAGAGTACGTGCATGTTCACATCTCAAGTTCTATGATCTTGGTTTTGTTTTTTACATATTTAGGAGTACTATGTCAATGGAGAACAAGTTGGGAGGCTGGATTGTGTGCACATATTTCACATTGGCTGCATCATAGGATGGCTCAGGCGGAAGAACCAATGCCCCGTCTGCAAACGTAAGGGATTGACAATTATTGATGAAGATGGTGATGAGTAATTCCTGGCTGTAACTTTAAAGACAAAGATTCCAACTTTGACTTTTCAAGTATGGATAAACTTATTTATGTAGTAAGCAAGTACTTTATGCTTGTTGGCTGATGCCCTTGAGCTTCTGCAAGTTTTTTTATTTTTTATTTTTATTTGAACTGAATGCATTGACAGGGACATGTTCGTGGTTTGATGGCTTTTATTATTTTCTTCTTAATTATGTGTTAAAATGTGTTCTAGTTTGATTTTCATTTGGAATTGATGTCGGGAATTGTTTACTAATTTTACTCTCTCATTTGGTATCGAGCTGGAAAGATACAATTGATGGCAGTTGCGGACCCAGAAATATTTGTTTATGTCCGCACATTTAGTGGTGAAATTTTTTTCTTTTTAAAGAAAGTTTAAATCAACGTTTGAACCCGCTCATAACTAGTTGCTTTCATAACAAGCTGCATGCAATAGTCTGACCAATTATTCTCCCTCCCTAAATCTTACCAATCCTCCAAAACAAATATGAGAATATACTTCAGTATATCCATACACCATCATTCTATTTCATAGTGGTAAATAAAAAAGTCATCACTACCTTACAGAAGGTGTAACACCCCGTATATATCCGGTAGTGTTATCATATCATCGTATTAAGCTGTGCTTAATTAAAAATGCGGAATATCTTTTTCTATTCAATTATGACATCATTAATCATTACCAACTTGCTTACTTAATCAATTAATAAAACATTGTCTGTATGTAAATTGCAAAAGATAGCTAACTGAAATACCTCATTAATTAAACAACGTAAATATGTCTCTAGTCACGGAAATACAACACGTAGACCGGACAAACTAACAGTTTATACAACTCAACCCAAAGTACTAACATCAAGTGGCATGGACCAACCCCATGCTCACACAATTAAGGCAACAAGCCCAACATAGTCTCAACAACAGCATCATAATAAAATAAAGCTAAAAACATAACATAAGCATATAGATACAGCATCCAAACATGTCAGCATATAAACAGCAATAATCATCAACTAAGCTCCGGCCTTCTGCCGCCAGAGGCATCAGCCCCCAAATTACCTGAACCTGAAATAAGCGCCCCCAAACGTGGGGTGAGATCTCTAGACCAGAAATCTCAGTAAGACAAAGGGTCCTCAAGGATCTTCCACCCCAAGCTCACTTACATGTGCAATATAAGTTCAAAAGCAGTTTAACAATATAATTTCCAAAATAGTGCAATACAACAGATAATCATGTCATATGTGTCAATTCTATTCTACTGATCAGAGAAATGCAGGAATACGTCTATTACCCACACAATATGCAAGACGCTACTTGCACCACCCACGGGCTCACCATCTTGTATGACGCTAGATACTCAGGCTTACCGACTAAGTGGAAACAACACATACATATTATAAGTCATTGCACATATAAGCTCAAAAGCATTTCAAAATATCCAAAGCATGTAACACAGCATGCATATAAACCATTCCCCCATGGGGTATGGTGGAACCACAACATGGCTAAACCGAGGACACGAAAGCTTACCTTGCAAGCTAACTACCCAAGCCAAGAGTCCGCACAAGCTCAAGGCCCACAAACAGTACAATCACAATCTGTTTATATCAGAAATATCATCAATAACCATACTTTAAAGGTTCATTTCATTATGACAACATTTCCTTATTCGATTACATCTTTTCTAGTTCATAATTATCAAGCATTAACTCCCTCAATTAAAGGTATCATTGTTTTCCAATAGTAATACAAACTTCTTAGGCCATCATGCCCAAAAGGAGACTAACTCACGCATAAAACTGGTTTCTGGTCATTTTCACAGGTGGTAATCGATTACCAAGGACATGGTAATCGATTACTGCACATGGTAATCGATTGCCAACCAAAAGTAATCGATTACCACGCGGGCAGAACAGTTTTCTGCAGAATTTTTCTGCACAATCCGAAGCCAAAATGTCACCCAATGACCCAAGGTTCGGTTTTGACCCAAAACAGATATTCATTATCACTTATTAGCCTTAGATTAACAACTTTAAGCTTGAATGATTAAAGTTATCTCATTTCATAACATAAACAAGCTTATTTTCAAGAAAAATTAAAGGAAAGTCCAAGGTATACCAATGGGGTCCAAACTTAGCAACAAAGAAGGCTTTTGAAGCTCTCCAACAATGCTCAGAAATTCTGACTTTGCAAGAGCACGAAAATACACCACAAGGTTGGACCTTTCTCTATCAAAATGGCACCATGAAGCTCAAAAGTATCAAGAAGATGACCTCTCACACCAAACTCAGAAATGCAGCCCTTAACCCCACCAAATCAGTGACCAAAAACTCAGAAATGAGTAAACTTCCAACCACCCATGGCTAGAGCACACTCATACAAGGAACTTTGGTGAAAGAAGTAAGGGAAAAGGTGGGAACTTAGGCTAGAAAATGGAGAAAAGCTCCACCCTTGCAATGGAGATGAAGGTGGCAGCCAAGGGGTTCAGAATCTCACGTAGAAGGAATGCAAATTCTGACCTAGGGCTTTGTGCCCCTAGCTTATATAGGCCCACTTAAGTTAAAACACATAGTAATAGCATTAATAGTTACGGTTATCATTTTAATCTCAAACTTGGGATTCTGAACCTAGCCATTTTTCTAGGATTTTTCATATTTTTATATTAATTTTTCGCAACACTTTTTCGGTACGCGTTTTAACACTAACGGTATTAGTTCCGACATCAATTCTCATTATTTTGACTTCAAACTTGTTTTACAAGTCCTATATATTATTCTAGGAATATTCATGCACTTATTATAATTTTTCGGGATACTTCACTGGTACGCATTTATACCGAGTAGCAGAACCGGTATCTGCACTTTTCGTCAGAAAATCGACTTTCAACATTAATACTCACTTACTACAATTATTAGAGCCTCATAATAATTATTAGGGTGAATTATGGAATTATTTCTTAATTTCACATAATTAATTAATTAACTTCCTTAATTAACGGTGCGAGTTCTTACATTCACCCCACCTTTTTAGGATTCTGTCCTCAAAATCAAAATATACATGTCTCGGAATTCGGGATACTGCCGAAGAAGTTCGTCCTCTCGCTCTCAGGTACACTCCTCAGGAGTTCTTCCTGACCATTGCATTTTGACTATCGGAATGATCTTGCTCCTCAACTGCTTCTCGCCACGATCGAGAATCTTGAGTGGTCCGACGGGAGTCTTTAGGTTCTCCCGAACCTCCACATCATCCGGTTGCACCACGTGCGAAGGATCTGCTACATACTTGCGAAGCTGAGACACGTGAAACACGTCGTGGATGTTGGCCAAGTTTGGAGGCAAGGCAAGCCGATAGGCAACTGGTCCTACTCTATTGAGGATCTGGTATGGCCCAATATAACGCGGGCTCAGCTTCCTCACTTCGAGTGCCCGTCCAACACCGGTGATAGGTGAAAGTTTCACAAACACGTGCTCACCCTCACTGAACTCCAGTGGACGATGCTTGACATCGTAGTAACTCTTCTGGCGATTCTGCGCCTGCTTCAACTTTTCCTCGATCATCTGGATCTGCAGGGTGGTATCTTGGACAAAGTCCAAGCCAAAAAACTCACGATCCCCAACCTCAGACCAGCAGGTAGGAGTACGACACCTCCTACCGTACAACGCCTCGTAGGGTGCCATGCCCAGGCCAGCACGGAAACTGTTGTTATACGAAAACTCAACCAACGGAAGGTACCTATCCCATGCCGAGCCCTGCTCCAACGTGCAAGCCTGCAACATGTCCTCCAAGGTTTGGATGGTCCGCTTAGTCTGTCCATCAGTCTGAGGGTGATAGGTTGTACTCAGTCTCAACTGCGTACCAAAAGCTCCCTGCAGCGCCTCCCAGAACCGAGATGTGAACTTCGGGTCCCTATCACTGATGATACTCTTGGGCACCCCGTGAAGCCTCACAATCTCGCGAACATACAGTTTGGCCAACTGCTCAGTAGTGAAGCTCACCTTCACTGGAAGAAAATGGGCTGACTTCGTCAACCTGTCCACAATGACCCAAATAGAGTCACAGCCAACCTGAGTCTTCGGCAAACCCACAACGAAGTCCATGGAAATTCTCTCCCATTTCCATTCTGGAATCTCAAGAGGTTGAAGCTTATCAGACGGCTTCTGATGTTCAATCTTCACCTTCTGGCAAATCAAACACTTGGACACATACACAGCTATGTCTTTCTTCATTCCTGGCCACCAGAAGTTCCTCTTCAGGTCTTTATACATCTTTGTAGCACTAGGGTGAACAGTAAACTGGCCCTTATGGGCCTCTGCCATAACCTCTTCGGTCAAAGGACCTCGAGGAATCACAATCCGCTTCTGAAACAACAGAAGCCCAACCTCATTCCAAGACACACCGTCTTGGTTCTTCACGTAGTCGAGACACTCTCTCTGCACTTGCGCCTCGTGGATCTTCTCCATAAGCTCATTCCTGACTCTCACAGTCTCCATCTCGAGAAGTGCACCCCCAAACAAGGAAGTCACCTTCAGGTCTCGAAACTTCTCTATGATGTTGAAGTCCCCCATAGTCAAACTGGATAGACTCACAAATTTCCGACTCAGAGCATCGGCTACCACATTAGCCTTGCCAGGATGATACTTCAACTCAAAGTTGTAGTCCTTCAGATATTCCATCCATCTTCTTTGTCTCATGTTCAGCTCCTTCTGATAGAACAGATACTTCAAGCTCTTGTGGTCACTGAACACAGCAAACTGCATACCGAACAGATAGTGCCTCCAAATCTTGAAAGCAAAAACAATCGCAGCTAACTCTAAATCATGAGTCGGGTAGTTCTCCTCATGAGGTTTCAACTGCCTCGAAGCAAAAGCAATAGCTCTACCACACTGCATCAAAACATAGCCCAGCCCCTTTCTAGAAGTATCACAGTAAAGCTCAAACTGCTCCTCAAGATCAGGAAGGATCAACACAGGTGAAGTCGTCAATCTCTCCTTCAACTCCTGAGAGCACTTTTCACACTCGTGAGTCCACACAAATGGAGTCTCCTTTCGGGTAAGGCGAGTCAAAGGGAGAACCATCGTAGAGAATCCCTTGATTAACCTTCGATAGTAACCTGCCAAACCTAAGAAGCTCCGAACTTCCGTAACCGTGTTGGGCCTCTACCAATCTAGCAAGGCTTCGATCTTGTTGGGATCCACTGCGACTCCTTCTGCTGAAATCACATGCCCCAGAAACTTGACTAATTTGAGCCAAAACTCACACTTATAAGGCTTAGCATAAAGCTTTTTCTCCTTCTGATCTCCAGCAATAGTGATTATTTCGTTCTTGCTACTCACCATTTTTATCTTCTGGTGCTTTGTAGAAACCAGCATGTCCCATTGGTGTATGGTTGGTCTTCCCAGAATTATATTATATTCTGACAGAAAATCAGCCACGATGAATCTAACCCGTTCTAATTTGAACGCTTCTTTGGTTCCCAAGGTTAGCCTGAGGTCGATGTAGCCTTTAGGAGGTGTATGCTCTCTATTAAAAGATATCATAGTCGTTTTGCAAGGTTTGGGGTCTTCCTCATCCAGTTCATCTTTTTGAAAGCGTGCCAGAGTATGTTGTCGGCACAACTCCCGGCATCCATGAAGATCTTCCTAACCCGGCAATTTACCAAGGTTCCCGCAATGACTAATCCGTCCATGTAACACCCCGTATCTATCCGGTAATGTTATCATACTATCGTATTAAGCAACGCTTAATTAAAAATGCGGAATATCTTTTTCTTTTCAATTATGATGTCATTATCATTACCAACTTGCTTATTAATCAATTAATAAAACATCGCCTGTATGTAATTGCAATAAAACAGCTAACTGAAATACCTCATAACATAGATAATAAAAGTGTGTCTCTAGAAACCACGGAACTACCACAAGTAGGCCGGACCAACTAGCAGGTTATACAACTCCAATCTAAAAGTACTAACATAAAGTGTCATGGACAATCCTCATGCTCACTCAAATAAGGCAACACGCCCAACATCAGTCTCAACAACAACATAATCATAAATAGCGGAAAACATAAACAACATCCAAATCCAGTCATGACAACAATACAACATAATATCATAATCAGCTAAGCTCTGGCCTCCTGCCGCCAGAGACATCAGTCACCATACTACCTGAACCTGAAATAAGCATTCCCCAAACGTGGGGTGAGATCTCTAAACAAGAAATCTCAGTAAGACAAGGGGTCCTCAAGGATTTTCCACCCCAAGCTCACTTACATGTGCAATATAAGTTCAAAAACAGTTTATCATCATCAGTTCTAAAATAGTGCAATGCAGCAGATAATCATGTCATGTGTGTCAATTCTATTCTACTGGCCAGAGAAATGCAGGATTTATATACGCCAAATACCCACACTAGTGCAAGACGCCACTTGCATTCACCCCGGATCACTATATCGTATGACGCCACATACTCAGGCTTACCGTCAAGATGAAACAACACATGCATATTAAAAGCCATTACACATAAAGCTCAACAGCATTTCAAATATTCAAAGCATGTAACACAGCATGCATATAACCATACCCTTATGGGACATGGTGGAACCACAACATGGCTAAACCGAGGACACGAAAGCTTACCTTGCAAGCTAACACCCAAAGCCAAGAGTCCACAGCTCAAAGTCCAAACACAGCAGATTCACAATCTGTTATGGACCAATACTATATCAATAATAATGCACCACAAGCATACAATATTAAGACAACGCCTTTCCATTACGTTTTACGTCTTAAGGCTCCATACCAAGCCATAAGCCCTTAATCACTTGATTCAGACTTCGTTCATTAATTACAGAAGTTCAACTTCATCAATCTAGGGTCCACAAACCCCCAATAGCCTACTGTACACACAACTCAGCTACTTTTCTACGAAATCCCAGAATATCTGGATATTCCACGAGGACATATCCGGATATGCAATATCCGGATATTTCACTGACCATATCCGGATATACAATATCCGGATATCCCATATCCGGATATCCAAATCTCATATCCGGATATCACATATCCAAATATTTCTCAGGCAGATATCCGGATATTTCACGACAGAATGCAGAAACTTCATTTTGTGAAGATATCCTTCCAAGGTTGGGTTTTTACTGATTTTAAACACCTAAACATGCATTTCTAGGTGTGTTTGACATTACCCAACGTTAAGTTATCATCTTTTAACCTTTACATGCATCAAGGTTCTATTTTTAAGCATAAAACTCATGATCAAAGGGTGGTACAACATACCAAGGCTCAAAACTCAGAACCAAGAGGCCCTTGGAGCTCACCAACAGTCCCTCAACCTCAGACTAAGACAGAACACGAAAATGCTAGCACAAGATGGTTCCTTTCTTCACAAAGGTAGCTTCTTGAAGCTTCACAAACCAAGAAGAAGGTGGCTCTCAACCCACACCCCAACTCAGCACACCCCCTGACCAGAAACAGTGACTAAAACCCCAAGCAAAGCACCCTCACACCCTCACAAAGATGATTCCCAAGTGTTTACAAGGAGAAAAGAGAAGGATCAAAGCCAAAGGTCCCAACTTGGCTCAAGAGAAGGTGAAGGAGACCAAGGAGAACAGTTCTGGTCAGCCACCAACACAAACTAACGTAGCCAATTCTGTTTTCTAGGGTATTGTGCCCTTAAAGAGGGTATATATAGCCCACTCAAAGATTAACACGCAGTATTAACTTTAATTTCTACGCTTAGCATTTTAATCCCAAACTTTGGATTCTTAACCTAGTCAATTTTACAAGAATTATCATATTTTTCTTATAATTTTTGGAGCACCTTTCTGGTACGCGCTTTTCAAAGCCAGTACCGGTTTCTAGCACCACTTCTCATTATTTGGACTTGAAACTCGTTTTACAAGTCCTACATATTATTCTAGTAATTATCATGCACTAATTATAATTTTTCGGGATACTTTTTCGGTACACATTTATACCGACTAGCAGAATCGGTATCTGTACTTTTCTTTCGAAAAGTGACTTTCAGCATTCTTAATCACTTACTATAATTATTAAAGCCTCATAATAATTATTAGGGTCAATTGTGGAATCATTTCCTATTTCTCATAATTTATTAATTAAATTTCTTAATTAACGGTGCAGGTTCTTACAGTTCACATGTCCCGGCATCACACCATGCATGTCCTCTTTTGTGAAATACAAAAGGGGAGGGTCCGGCTTGGTCAGGTCTTCCTTAAACTCACAGTGTCTCCTCCACTCCCCAAGGCTCCACTAATTACATTAAATCAAATTCCGCTTCCGGGAACTCATCACGGTTGGAATCATTTTTCTGATTCCTTTCCTCCTTGTTTTTCTTTTTCGGAGCCGGGCCTTTACTTCTATTTCTGCTTGTCGCCTTCCTTTTGTTGTTTTTGGACCCTTGGGTTTTGATCATGTATTGACGCAATCGTCCATCTATTACAAATTTCTCCACCGCATCTCGGAGATCCCAGCATTGATCAGTTGTGTGGCCCGACCCATCATGGAAGGCACAATATTTGGACTTGTCCAAACCTCCTCGGTCAAATATAGGCCGGAGTCTGTCCACCATCTTCATTTTCGTCATTGCTACTTCCCTCCATATTTGAGAGCGAGACGCATTCAATGACGTATACTTGTCATATCTTCCAACTCGATCCCTCATGTCCGGGATTCTGGCGCATGGGTCTTTTTTCTTATTGTCCACCCGTTCTTTTCCCTTTGAGGCCGGGCTCCTCCTTCTCGGGCTAACTCTTTTGCCCTCTTCAGATTGCGCATTTGCAATCTCCATTTGCAATCTCCATTTGCTCCAGTTCGAGATATTTCTTCGAACGAGTTCTGAATTCCTCCAACGTCCTCACCGGGTCCTTGTAGACCGACTTGGCTAGCCTGGAAGCACCATCCAAACCAGCCACAATGAGGTGTACGTGGACATTCTCTTGCAACTCGGGGACCTGCAATGCTGCGTCTTTGAACCAATTAAGATATTTCTTGAGGGTTTCTCCGGGTTGTTGTCGTATCTTTCCAAGAGCGAACTCGGATTTGGGATGCTTTTTGCTGGTTGCAAAGTTTAAGAGGAATTTCTGTCCGAATTCCTCGAATGAGCCTGTGAAATTAGCAGGAAGAGTTGAAAACCACGACTGTGCTGCCTCAGTCAGGGTTATAGCGAATATCCGGGATATGAGGGGTTCGTGAATTCCTCGGATATACATGTCCGTGTCAAAAACGTCTATATGGACTTGTGGATCTTGACTCCCATTGTACTTTGGCAGACGTGCTGAGTCGAAGTCCTCCGGGAAGGGAGCGTTCAGTATTTCACCAGTAAAAGGGCTGTTGTTGTACTGCCCCCGATTGTACTTCCTTTTGTATCCGCCGGGTTCCACCCGTCCTCGGGCGATCTGAGCATTCTGGTCATGATGAGTCTTATTCCGGTTCTCCTGGCCATTGGCCTGTGCCAGATGGTTTTAAGCATTTTGGCCCTTGGCAGCCTGGTTCCCTGGGTTTGGGTTTGCTGCATTCACCGGGTTGGGCCTTTCTTGATTTTCCACTTCAGGAACCCTATTTAGCAAGATTAGGTTTCAAGTTCCTTCTCGGCCATTGGCAGGATGGCCTTCAGTTTCTGTTGCTCCCGGTCCAGTCAGCTGTGTTAAGCGCTGTTCCAGGTCTCGCATTCCCCTATTACTTTCCTCCCGTATCGTCCGAAAGTCCAGCTGCCGTTGCATGTTATTACTAGTTTCCAATTTTTCAATCTGCTCCATAATCGCAACAAATGCATTGTTAGCCAACCGAGTATCCGGATCGGTTGATTGGGCAATACGCGCAGCAAGATCTCCTGGGTGCTGGGAAGGGTTGTTCCTTATTGGAGTCATAACCGCATCAGCCCCCCTGTCTCGACGCGCTGGAGTAGACGCGGTGTCTGAGACGTCATCCTCAACCTGGACATGGTCATAGTCCACGTTGTTTCCGATCTGGTTCTGAGGCCGATTTACCTTTTCCAGGACCGGATCCAACGGTTGATTCTGGTTCTGGGGTGGCTGCTGGCTACTACTCCTTGTCTGGATTGCCATCCTTTGTCAGGTTAGTGGGGACTTCCAATTCAATGAAGATGAATTCCCCACAGACGGCGCCAATGTTCTGTCCTTGAGACAGAGATGTCCAGCCCAATAGGCTGGTGCGTTTATCTTGGATCTAGTGCCCTCTCCAAGGTATCTATGAATGAGATACCCTTGAGTCAAGCAGATCACTGTGGACAGAATACTATAACGGCGTTATCCAATAGGGTGTGTGTGTGCGCACAGTGACAGCATAACAGTAAGAGAGAGAGCCTACCGTACCTTTAGGGTTTACCTTGTATTTATATAGGTTACCTGTGGGTAGCGTGGATGGGCCTTTGGTGCCTCTGGTGAGGGCTCAAGCCTGCTTGCTATGCTGTCGTATTAGGATTAGTATCCTTGATAGATATCTATCCCTTGTTAATATCAATCCGTATCTTGGATTACCCCTTGTTGGGCCTACCACTTAATGAGCCTATTATATGGGTCCATAACAAGTATGTTATATCAACAACTGAATTTCATTATAAGATTTTTTATTCTTAATGTAAGTTGATCGTGTCTTTTATATACATATGTATAATTATTAATTAATTTTAATTATAAAAATAAATACATTTAATCAAAATATCCTTTATGAAGCTATTTAGAATGTTAGATCTTTATTAGTTCTTCTCTGATTTGGTTTAATAAAAATATTAAGTAATACAGATAAATATTTTAAAAAATTACATTTTACAAAATGAAAAATAAAATAAAATATATCTAAAATCGAATAATACTCTTTTATCATTTAAATGGAATATTTGTTGTCCAACGACGAAAATGAAGTTACACAATCCAGGGGTTCGAGTTTAATAATTTAATAACAAAATTGACGAGGGTTTTAAATATTTGGTGCAAGGTTCTAGCCAAAGCGATTTTATTGTACAAAAGTTAAATTACTTTTAAATTAGATTATTAATAAAGTGATGTTAAAAAATTGATGACTAGATTTTTCTAAGCTGATTTGAATTTTGCAGATACAGGTGATAGGTCAAAAAAATTTGTACCAATTGAAAAATAAAATCATTTTAGAAAACAAATTCCAAAACATTTTAAGAATGTATTATATCACCCTCATTTGAATCACTTTTGAAACTGACCCATTGCAACTCTCTATGCTATGCCAATTGTACTTTACTCGCTAGATAGTCACTACTAGAAAATGCTTTTTTTTCAACGAAAAAATTCCGTCGAAATTGATAACAATTCCATCGAAAATGACATTTTCGACGAAAAAGAAGTCGTCGAATAAGTCTTCGTAGGTAATCAATTTTTCGACGGAATTAGAGATTCTGTCGAAAAAATTCAACGGAAATTATTTCTGTCGAATTTTTTCGACGGAATAATTTCTGTGGAAAATTTCGACCGAAAATGAATGAAATTCTGTCGAAAAATCTTGTATCAATTTTTGACGAAAAATAATTTCTGTGGAAAATTTTCGACGGAAAATTAATGTAATTCCGTCGAAAAATCTTTTAATATTTTTCGACGGAAAATGAAAGAAATTCGGTCGAAAAATCTTTTAATAATTTTCGACGGAAAATAAATTCTGTCGAAATTTTTCGACGGAAATTGAATGAAATTCTGTCGAAAAATCTTTTAATAATTTTCGATGGAAAACAAATTCCGTCGAAAATTTTCGACAAAAAATTCATAAAATTCCGTTGAATATTTTTTTCTCTACAAAATTAATATCAATTTATGTTTCACACCTGATAAACAAATATAATGAAAGTAACATATCACAATTATATGGTTTTAATATAATTATGTGTACAAAAATCCCTGTCATATAATAATCAAAACAGACTTATATATATAAATGTCCAAGACATATACTAATCAATAGGGACATACATATACAAAAGTCCCTATCATATACTAATCAAAAGAGTATCTAAAAATGTCCAAGACATATGCTAATCAAAAGGGACATACATATACAAAAGTCCCCTGTCATATACAAATCAAAAGAGTCCTATATATATAAATGTCCAAGACATATACTAATCAATAGGGACATACATATACAAAAGTCCCTATCATATACTAATCAAAAGAGTACTATATCTAAAAATGTCCAAGACATATGCTAATCAAAAGGGACATACATATACAAAAGTCCCCTGTCATATACAAATCAAAAGAGTCCTATATGTATAAATGTCCAAGACATATACTAATCAAACAAGGACATACATATACAAAAGTCTTTGTCATATACTAATCAAAATAGTCTATAGAAAATAGTCCCGGTCATATACATCCAACAAAGATACAAAAGTCATGCTGGTGGATGACCTGCATGATCGTGGTCATCACCTAGGTCTTGAGACGGGGGCTAAGTCTCATCGTCATCCTCAGTATCTAATAATTCCACAGGAACCCTTCGCAAAAGCTTCTCCATGGTGTCCATTCGCCTTTGCATTATAAGCATTACACTATCCTGTTTGTCAACCTTTTTCTGCTGCTGTGTAGCCTTCTCCTCTTGCTGTGCAACTGTACCCTGCAATTGTAGAATCAATGTGCGCATCCTATCATTCTCCTGCTGCGACACTCCAAATGCTAGTCTATTGGAAAGTCGAGATTGCTTATATACTCCTCCTCGTGTACCTAAACCGTATACCCGTCCTTTACTGTTAACCCCACCAGCTGCCTGTAAGATTAAATCATTATCTGAGGCAACACTGCTAGCATCCACTCCTGGAGTGACTTGACTGTCTCTCTCTTTCCTAAGTCTTGTAAAGTCATCCTAAAATTTACATAGAAAGTATTGATGTGTTAAAGTCATGTACACTGAAACTAATAAGCTTTCTAAAGTAAACATTTGGTGTAAAAATAAATATTACTCACAGCTTTTGCCTTTGCCTTGTCATTGCACCACCTGTCACAATCATCTTTAGATGTGTGTGTATGCTTGAATACAGCCCAATCCACGGCGGACAGATCCGTGACCCCATCTGCCAACTGCGTGATATCAATTAATAAAATAATAAGAACATAATACCGTGAGTATAAAAAAAGGCTTACCATTTATTTAATCTACATGCATATGCAATTATTAGTATTCTTACCAACCGCCTTGCATGCTCAGTAAATGGAAGTGAACCTTCAGAATGTGAAGGTCCATCAAATTTGGACTTGTTCCTCTTATTTGCTTCAGACATTTTTTTCCATTTTTCATTAGACCAGTGCACCTTCAAACCATCAAGAACATCTTGTCTCATCCAAGACATATTGCCCTTTCCTTTTCTTATCAAATTCAAGTGATTTTTGATTATGTCAGTGGCTTTGATCTTGTATGCTTTATCAAAAAGATATTGGTCTTCCGACAAGCATTTATATTTTTTCTACAAGGATGAAACACGATAAGAAAGACAAGTTAGTAAAAATATCAACATTAACTTGAAAACCTTGAATCATACATAAATATTAATATGGTAATATTGTCAGATTTAAAGGGAAACCATTACCATCAATGTGTTCAACCAGTTCTCTTTGACATTGGTTGGAACTGCCTTATATGTAGGGTATGAACCGTCATAGTTGCGCTTGATTATTGTCCACATTTTGCGCACTACATCACATGGTTCAAAGCTGAAATACATTGTAATGTGATTATAT
This sequence comes from Gastrolobium bilobum, assembly GCF_033153095.1. Taxonomy (NCBI): domain Eukaryota; kingdom Viridiplantae; phylum Streptophyta; class Magnoliopsida; order Fabales; family Fabaceae; genus Gastrolobium; species Gastrolobium bilobum. The sequence goes on along the minus strand of NW_026895214.1, from coordinate 25,285 downwards.
TGACCAATGCATCTAAATTATTATCAACATTTACATGAAAGTGTATTGAAAAATTAACATAACAACCATTAACAATTTTTGTACTTACTTGCTGCCATCGATGGTCGGTCGTACCCATATACGATTGTCCACGAGATCTTTCTCCCCCCACCGTGGAACAAGATCCTGGATGACAGGCGGCGGTGGACCATAATATGGAGCCGCCGGTGGGGACAGAGCGTGATCCTTTTTAACAAAAACAAGAAAAAAATAGCATAAATATGACAATAATCATATTTGAACACAAATTTATTGGAATTCAAAATGTAGAATATATTTACCAAAAAAAAATGTAGAATATATGCATATAATTTCAAATAACCTCATTTTCCTCTTCAGTTGAAGGTACAAACGATTTCGGTGTCTCTTCGACTGCCGATGGTGGTGATTGTGCATCTGGTGATGTTGTTTGCAGACGTGAAGACAATGATGTGTGGTCCTGCCCTCGACCTCTAATGGCCCCTCGTCCATATGTACGTAGAGAGGAACTATCCTTACCTCTACCCCTACCATGTGTAGGGTCAAATGCCTTCATCTGCATAAGAAACATACTTGATTAATATTTCAGTTTACCATTACAATCTCCATAACAATTGATCATCCGTGAACATGTATAAATATTCTGCATCAATGAACTTGAATGGCATCCAATGTTACAAAATATGTCATCAAAATTAACAATACATCCAAAGATAAGTATACGATATATCAAATATTACAACAATGACAACTACAGCTGACATATTACAAGAAATATGACCACAAACAAACAATCATGATCCTACACATCAAAATGATTGTTTATAATTGGCATTTCATTCTGAATCTTCATTCAAAACTATGTCTTCTTCTTCAGTTTCCTCAGTCTCATAATCGTCATGTTCCGATTCAGATGATGACAAGAATTGTGGTTCCTCAATGTCCGTGTCATCATCACTATCAATGCGATATGCGGGGATTGTCTCTAATTCAGCCATAGTGTCAACAAGGATGTCATGGATGTCATCATCAGCAATGTGTACAGGAACCTCCCCAACATAATCATCTTGGTAAGGATTGTCAATTTGATCGGTTTCTTTTACTCTTGTCACTGGGATAATGTTACGTGCTTTGGTTTTAATTACCCCCATCCATTCTTGTTCATCCCCCGGATAGGATGTATAATACACCTGCTCGGCCTGTTGAGCAAATATAAACGGATCGTATCTATTGTATCTCCTAGACTTCTTGATTTCAACATTGCCATACCGATCTTTTCTTGTGCCCTGTGTGCTAGGATCAAACCATTGACATTTAAATAAAGTTAACTTTGTGTCACCGTGGCCAAGATAATCCATTTGTACAATATCAATTATCATCCCAAAATAGTCAACTTCTAAACTTTCCATCTGCGATCCTGTAACGCAAACGCCATAATTTGTTGTAGCCATCCCCTCATTTGATGATATAGTCGCAAACTTGTATCCATTAATAACATACTTTGGACAACGAATGACGCTTTGGTTTGGTCCCCAAGCTAAGCTCCATACAACATCTTTAGTCGCATTATGAGATTGTTTAACCTACATTGTGTTGTAAAAATACAATGGTTTAGTACATAACGTGCATTGGTTTAACGACACATATTAAACTAGTAATGTGTGCAAAAGTGTTGGTATACATATTCATACCGTTTTTGAATACCAGGATGGAAACTCTGTTGATATTTTTTTGTCAAGTTGTACAACTGTTATCAAGGGATTTTGGAGTCTTTCTAAGTTGGAGAATGTCCTGTCATGTTAGATATGTGTTGGGAATAAGCAACGCGGATATATTGCCTTGATGCATAAATAAGAACATATAAATTTTATGACAACAAGTTGATATTAGATAAATACTCTAAGTAAGGTGCAACTTCATCGCAATTGAGAAGGGTATATAATATTGCTGTCTCCCTATCAACAGGATCAAGTGTTGCTTTGGTTTTCCTTCCAATTGATCGTCCAGGGTAGTTGAATATTGAATTTTGCATAGGAGCACCTTGACTTGTTCCACATCCATGATCATTTCGTGGGAGTCTTGTCCTTCTTGTAGGAAAATCTGGGGGGTAATAATATGATGCAAATGTTGACATTTCCTCAGTCAGATATGCCTCAGCAATAGAGCCTTCAACATAATTTGAATTCCCAACCTTTTGTTTCAGAGTCCGAATAAGCCTGTGTTTTATGACAAAGTTATAAACATTTATGGAACAGTTATATAATTTATAAAATATTGTAATCTAGCACTAACTCGAATGACAATTACCTTTCAAATGGATACATCCATCGATACTGCACCGGGCCACCAACTCTAGCTTCATATGCCAAATGTATTGGCAAATGCTCCATTGAGTCAAAGAAACTAGGCGGAAAAAACATCTCCAACTTGCATATCATTATTGGGACATTCAATTCCATCTCTTGCAATTTTGCGACACTCAACTGAGATGCACATATGTCCTTAAAATATACTCCTAACTCAATCAGTGCATTCCAAATAGGCTTGGGTAATGCTTTGAATGCCCATGGTAGCAATCTCTGGAAGAAGATATGGCAATCGTGACTCTTCATCCCAAATAACTTTGCCTCCCTCATATCAACACATCGGGACATCTTGGATGCATATCCATCGGGGAATTTAAGACCTTTCACCCACTGTAGTAACTTAATTCGTTGCTCTTTATTGAAGGTGTAATTAGCTTTGGGTTTACTTACCTTTCCATTTGGATGAACCACTAAATGTAGGAGAGGTCGCTTGCAATGGAACTGAAGGTCCTTTCTTGAATTGATGGTATCCTTTGTCTTACCCTTTGTGTCCATCACTGTGTTAAGTATATTCATAAAGACATTTCTCTCAATATGCATGACATCAAGGTTGTGTCTCAATAATTGATCTTTCCAATAAGGCAATTCCCAAAATATAGCTCGCTTTGTCCAGTGGTGAGATTGGCCATATTCGTCATCAGGAACAAAAAGTGGAGCTTCCTCCGCAGTGGCCCTGTATCTCACTCTCAGCCATTCTTCTTCCCCGCTAAGCCTCTGTGGTATATTTGATATATCTTCACTGCCATTTATGAATGCATGTTTGTTTTTCCTGTAAGGATGATTCAATGGCAAGAACCGACGGTGACGGTCAAACCATGATACTTTACGACTATGTTTCAAGCTGAAGCCTTTACATTGTTCCATACAAATCGGACATGCAAGCCTCCCCATTGTTTGCCAACCAGACAACATACCATATGCAGGAAAGTCATTAATTGTCCACATCAATGCAGCCCGCATCGTGAAATTTTGTTTCAATGAAACATCATATGTATGGACCCCATCAGTCCATAGCATTTTCAATTCATCAATCAGAGGTCTCAGATAAACATCAATGTTACGCTTTGGGTTTGAAGGCCCAGGGATAATACATGACAAAAACAAGAACTCTCTCCTCATGCACATCCATGGTGGCAGATTATATGGAGTGGTAATGACTGGCCAGCAAGAATAGGTCTTCCCCGTCATATCAAATGGAGCAAACCCATCTGAACATAAACCAAGGCGGACATTACGGGGTTCCTGAGCAAAATCATGATGTGTTTCATCAAAGTGCAACCATGCTTCAGCATCTGATGGATGTGTCAAGGAATCATTATTTCTTTCATGTTCCCGATGCCATCTCATCTGACAAGCTGTCTGCTCTGAAGAGTATAATCTTTGAAGCCTGGGTACAAGGGGGAAGTACCACATTTTTTTTACTGCTGAAGCTTTCTCCTTTCCATTTTTTGTTACATATTTATATCGATTTTCCCCACAAAATTCGCATTTATCAAGTTGTGAATGTTCTTTATAGAACAACATGCATCCAGTGGGGCAACAATGTATCTTCTCTCCTTTAAGACCGAGATTCTTCACAGATTTTTTTGCATTATAAAAATCCTTTGGCATGGAATGCCCTTTTGGCAAGACATCTCCAACAAACTTCATCCATTGATTGAAGCACCCCTCAGTCATTCGATAATCTGTTTTCAAGCTTAGGGCTGTCAGACAAGCAGATAAGGTGGTGTGTGTCTCACAACCATCCCACAATGGACGTTGGGAAGCTTGAAGCATGTTGAAAAATTGTTGTGCTTTCGGATTAGGATCTTCATGCATTAACTATTGAATTTCATCTGTGTCACCCTGTAGGTGCGCTCCAATATGTGGACCTGCAGCATCCATGATCAATTGCTCATATTGTTCATAGTTATCTCGTTGACCACTTCCGCCATAATATGAGTGTCTATCAACCACTGGGAGAGGATTCAGATGAGATTCTCCATGACTCGACCAACAATAATAATCAGGCATGAAGCCGTACTTACACAAATGCACCCTCACTGTGTCTGCATTATGAAATTTCGTACACTTGCACTTCTTACAAGGACAACGAAACTCAGTCGTTGAGTTGGTGCTATTTTCAATTGCAAACTGTATGAACCTCTCAATTCCATGTTGGAATTGTAAAGTGATTGACCTTGAATCATCTATGCGATTGTACATCCAACTCCTATCATTTGATCCTTCCATATAAGAAAAAATGAAAAGAACTCTGCAAACCATACCATGAACATGTTGTATTAAAGGAATGAATGACATAGAATGTGAACATTTTGAAATAGCATATCTTCTTTAAAGCTTCTGAATTAATATGTAATGAGACAGAATATCGTGACATGTATGGCAAAGAAGATAGAGTGTAGCTTGTTAAAAATAAAATAAAAAAGCATAATTTGTATGAATGCATGCTTGGAAAGTACCTCACAAATGCAGAAATGGAGCAAAGTAACCCGGAAGTCTATATGACGCCTCCTAAGAATGTTTTGATCCTTTTTTATAGACCAACTGTGGAAAGCATCCGGATATGCCTGATTGAAAGGTGGGGAAACAATAGGTAAATATTTCTTTGTAAGATAAACTATTGGTCAACCAAAATTCAAGCACAGTTATACTTTGAGGACACTATGACATGTATAAAGATTGCCTCCTCGGTTGACAAACTCAACATTGGTTGTGCCCTGTTGTAAATATTACAAATATGAAATAGAAAAACATGAATGGAAAAATAAAGACTTACCTCTGAACTGAATTGCAGAACATGTTTTATTCTAAGCTAAATAGTTTACTGCACTCATGATCTAAATAATAGCAAATCATGAACAATAAAATTCGTAATTCAAAAAAACATTGATCTCAATTGGCAAAAGAAACACATGTAGAATTGTGCATGTGCATACATATGTATTTTCACTGTTCTGTGAGCACACATATGCATGCAGAAACTTGTTTCCAATAAAGGCAATAAGCAATTAAGTTCAACCAATCTATCATTTAGGAAAGTCTAACCCTTCAACTTTGCTTCACATGTATATTTCCAGGGCAGCTTATACACATGAATATTTCACAATGTCTCAATTGCCCTTCTATCTGACCATGTTAAAACCAATAAAAGGAACCTAACAAATAAGCATCATATGACAAAATAACAGCCTTTAACAAATAAGCAGATCATTTATTTGACAAAAAATATCCACAATTTGGTGCAATTAAATAATTTACAAATTTTTGGTGTAACCATCATGCAACCATTGACAAGCAATAACCGAGCTTCTAAACCATTTTCCCTCTTGCTACCACATAAAACCACTATATCAATGTAATCACAATCAAAGTTGACAATTTTAGTTGGAATGATCTCCCATTCCTAACAGTCTCTCGGTCTTATAAAGTTCTATAACATTAGGAGTATCACATTATTGTACTGGTTTTTTTTACATTAAACACAAAATGCACAGAGAAATTTGCCTTAGCCAAGGGTCATAGGAGTATAACAATGTGGCCCCAGTCTCCATTCCCCCTCCAAGGGTAACAACTAATTAGCTACAAAGTGTAAAACCTAGCTAGCTCCAAAATAAACAGAGATATTTGCCTTAGCCATAAACTATCTACTAACACATACAGTGATGAGAAGCAATACCTCAAGAAGTGCTTTGAAACAGAAAGTGAAGGAAGTAGTAGAGTCCTTGTCAATAGCAATCAAAACCTAAAATTCCCCACAACATAAACAAAACCAAAAAAAATCAAAGCTTTCCATTATCAGAGATGAGGCTCATGAAGAAAACGAAAAAAAACTTACAAACAGAGGTCAGTAATGGTGGGCGAAGAAGTGTCATGACCTTGAAGGTGAACCCTAAACATATGAGGAAGAAAATAAGGTAGAAACGAAAATGATCCGGCAACTCAATCGTCAGAAAATGAAGAAGAAACGAAAATGAGGTGGGAACTGTGCGAAATTATGGTGGGAAAAGATGATGTGACAATGATGTGTTGGGAAAATGAAAGTGAAATTGAGAATGGATCTATTATTTCATAAAAAATATAAAAAAAGTTCCGGGATCCCCGCCCGCTCACCGGGGAGAGGGACCCCCGCGGGCGGCCGTTGGCCGCATCATCTAGTGGAGACGTCATCTGAATGCAAAGTATATATCACACACTCATTGTGATTTAAAAAAAGGGAAAATTTCATTTTCACCCATTGTGGTTTTGTGTTTTATCATTTTGACTCCCTGTGGTTTTAAACTTATCACTTAGACCAATTGTGCTTAAATAATTTATCATTTAACCCCTCGTGGTATCAATTTATCACTTAGACACCTTGTGGTTAAAAAGTTTGTCTCTTAGACCACTTGTGGTTGCAAAAATAAAAATTGTTAAAAAAATGTTTAAAATAAATGTTATCTCTTTTTTATTTTATATCTTCACCTAATGCATTTAGGATTTTAAAAATAAAAAAATTTAAAAAATTCACCTATTTTTTTCAAGAAAATAAATTCAAATCAAATATTATATTATTTTATTTATTTTTTACTCGATATCATTAAAAAATTATATAAACAAAGTAAATATCTTATTTTGATAATACATATTTAATTTATCTTAAATAATATTTTATAATTTCAAATATATTTAAAAAAATTAGAAAATTTTTAAATTAATTACAGAATAAATAACTTGAAATATTTTTTAAACCGTAAATGCATTACATGAGGATATGTAAAAAAAAAAAGAGAAAATTTATTTTAAATATTTATTTTTTAAATCACAAGGTGTGTAAGTGAAATTTTCTATAACCACAAGGCCTTTAAGTGAAAATTTGAAACCATGGGGGATTAAATGACAAAATATGCAAGCACAATGGGTGTATTGATAAATTTAAAATCACAAGATGAAAAATGATAAATCACAAAACCACAATGGGTGAAAATGAAGTTTTCCCTAAAAAAAATATCATTTAACCCTAAAGTCTTAGTTACCTTGTGATAACGAAATATATCAATTTCACCGTTGTTGTCTTAATAATTAAAATTTATATTCCACAATCTTCCAAGTAATTTACAATAGAACATGCATCAAAAGGACCTAGTAATCAACGCAAGATCTGGCATTGTTTCTGTTCGTTGTTATTAGCATATTTACAGACATAAAATTTCACAAATGGCACACTGACTTCGTTGTTATAATCATGATAATAATACAAGCACCTCCAGCACGAATATCAAAGAACCCTACAGTAAAAAAATTAGCACCAATATATATTGTGCTCGTCGTTCCTGAGCTTCTTACTAATTTTAATTTTTATATGTACGAACAAGATGGACATGCCAGCCACAAGCTTGAAAGAATTTAGAGAGAGAGAGGTGTGTGCAGATCCTAAATCTAGAGATAGAGAGGGGATGAGAGAGTAAGATTTAGGATTATAAGGGAATGTTATGAACCGTTGGATTTAATTTTAATCGGACGGTTAGGAGATTGGTTGTAAGGGTGGTAAACTTATCTGGTGGTAAGTATAACTAAACCCAAATTAAATATGTATTATCTCCTACTCATATCACGTAGACCCCCCGTGATTTTAAATTTATCACTTAGACCCACTGTGGTTACACATTTTTTCACTTAAACCCCTAATGGTTTAAAAATTAATCAAGTACAATATTTTTGTAAAAATAATTTTCTCTCTTTTTTCTTTTCTTTTCTTTCCCTTACATTCACATGAGATATTGCAACTCATACATATTTTCTTACTTGTTCATGACATACTTCTTTATTTTCTTTCATTCTTTAAAACATCCATGATCAATGACCATAGTCAAAGATCACATAAGGCAATTAGGATATGACCACAAATGTCATTCCAGATGGATGTGTCAAGGACAAAGTTCCATTTGTTTTCTCGTATAAATGGGGATATAAACCCACTCTAATAACGTCCAATTTCACATATAACGCCCAAGAAGGAATTTATTCATTTTTCTTTTTATTCATATAATATTTAGATCCATATAAGTGCTCAGTAGCACAAATAATCACTCCTAAAACATACTTCCTATGTAAATGGCTAAGAGCCATATAAAGGAAACAATGCCAATTTAATGTCTAGCAGTGTTTTAGTCTTCCAAATTCAAGCTTATCATCAACGGAATAATAATTCGGTCGAAAAATTCATAAAATTAATTTTTTTTGATTTATTTTTTTGAAATTTTTTTCGACGGAATTGCATTTCCGTGGCAAATATTCGACGGAATCAGTTTTCCGTCGAAAAATTCATAAAATTAATTTCTTTTTCATTTAATTTTTTGAAATTGTTTTCGACGGAATTCCATTTTCGTGGAAAATCTTCGACGAAATCATTTTTCCGTCGAAAAATTCATAAAATTAATTTCTTTTTTCATTTATTTTTTTGAAATTGTTTTCGACGGAATTCCATTTCAGTGGAAAATCTTCGACGGAATCAGTTTTCCGTCGAAGATTTCATAAAATTAATTTCTTTTTGATTTTTTATTTTGAAATTGTTTTCGACGGAATTCCATTTCCGTGGAAAATCTTCGACGGAATCATTTTTCCGTTGAAAAATTCATAAAATTAATATCTTTTTTCAATTATTTTTTTGAAATTGTTTTCGACGGAATTCATTTTCCGTGGAAAATCTTCGACGGAATCAGTTTTCCGTCGAAGATTTCATAAAATTAATTTCTTTTTTTATTTAATATTTTTAAATTGTTTTCGACAGAATTCCATTTCCGTGGAAAATCTTCGACGGAATCAGTTTTCCGTCGAAGATTTCATAAAATTAATTTCTTTTTTGTTTTATTTTTTTGAAATTGTTTTCGACGGAATTCCTTTTCCATGGAAAATCTTCGACGAAATAGAGATTCCGTCGAAAAATTCATAAAATTAATTTCTTTATTATTTATTGTTTTGAAATTGTTTTCGACGGAAATACTTTTCCGTAGAAAATCTTGGACGGAATCATTTTTCCGTCGAAAAATTCATAAAATCAATTTCTTTATGATTTATTGTTTTGAAATTGTTTTCGACGGAATCAGTTTTCCGTCGAAGATTTCATAAAATTAATTTCTTTTTGATTTATTGTTTTGAAATTGTTTTCGACGGAATTCCATTTCCGTGGAAAATCTTCGACGGAATCAGTTTTCCGTCGAAGATTTCATAAAATTAATTTCTTTTTGATTTATTGTTTTGAAATTGTTTTCGACGGAATTCCATTTTCGTGGAAAATCTTCGACGGAATCAGTATTCCGTCGAAGATTCCATAAAATTAATTTCTTTTTTCATTTATTTTTTTGAAATTGTTTTCGAAGGAATTCCATTTTCGTGGAAAATCTTCGACGAAATCAGTTTTCTGTCGTAAATCTTCGACGGAATCCGTTTTCAGTCGAAGATTTCATAAAACGAATTTCTTTTTAGATTTATTTTTTTCAAATTGTTTTCCGTCGAAGATTTCGTAAAATTATTTTCTTTTTGATTTTTTTTTTGAAATTGTTTTCGACGGAATTCCTTTTCCGTGGAAAATCTTCGACGAAATCATTTTTCCGTCGAAAAATTCATAAAATCAATTTCTTTATGATTTATTGTTTTCGACGGAAATACTTTTCCGTAGAAAATCTTCGACGGAATCAGTTTTTCGTCGAAGATTTCATAAAATTAATTTCTTTTTCATTTATTTTTTTGAAATTGTTTTCGACGGAATTCCATTTCCGTGGAAAATCTTCGACGGAATCATTTTTCCGTCGAAAAATTCATAAAATTAATTTCTTTTATGATTTATTGTTTTGAAATTGTTTTCGACGGAATTCCATTTCCGTGGAAAATCTTCGACGGAATACTAAATTAATTTCTTTTTTCATTTATTTTTTTGAAATTGTTTTCGACGGAATTCCATTTTCGTGGAAAATCTTCGACGGAATCAGTTTTCTGTCGTAAATCTTCGACGGAATCCGTTTTCAGTCGAAGATTTCATAAATTGAATTTCTTTTTAGATTTATTTTTTTGAAATTGTTTTCGACGGAATGTCTTTTCCGTCGAAAAATTCATAAAATTAATTTCTTTTCGATTTATTTTTTTGAAATTATTTTCGACGGAATTATTTTTCCGTGGAAAATCTTCGACGGAATCAGATTTCCGTGGAAAATCTTTGACGGAAAATATTTTCCGTCAAAAATTATCGACGGAATACATTTTCCGTAGAAATTTCCGTCTTTAATTTGGACGGAATATTTTCCGTCCAAAATTTCTGTCAAAAATCTTGACTTTTGTAGTAGTGAGGGAAGAAAATGAATCCAAGGGGAAGGAAGGGAAGAGAATTGAAGGGTATTTCCTTCCCTTGTTTGGGAGTTAAAAAAATGATAAGGAAGAAAATAGAGGATTAATGAGATATTTTTACAGTTTTACCCCATTTTTAAAATTAGTATGATTATTATTTTTTATAAATTAAATTAAATTTAAAATTTTTAACAAAATTATTAATGTACTTTTTACAATACTAAAAAAGATCAATATTTTTGATGAAATTTCTATGTTGCAAACGACGAAAATTTCATCAAAAAATTATTTTATCATAAGAATACTTTTCGTCGAAAAGCGATGGAATTTTCTCCGATGAAATTTTTTACAAAAATAATTTTGTTTTAAAAAATTTCGACGAAATATAGTTTCCATCAAAAGCTTTAACGACAATGATTTCCTCCATCAAATGTTTTTCAAGCAAAAAGAATTTCGTCAAAAGTTTTAACGGAATGTTTTTCGTACAAAATTTCAATGGCAATGTGTTGCGACGAAATTTTTTGAGATAAATGTTTCATTCGAAACTTTCGACGAAATTTAGATTCTGTAAAGAATTTTGACAGAATATTTTTTCCATCAAAATTTGTTATCGAAATATTTTTCGTCAAAAATGTTTACGAAAATATTTTTTGTCGAATTTTTTGACAGAAATGTGTTCTGTTGAAAATTTTGATGGAAATGTTTTTTATCAAAAAACTTGACGAAAATATTTTTTGATAGAAATTTTTACAATATTTTTTTTTTGTCAGAAATTTTTGACAGAAATGTGTTCTGTTGAAAATTTTGATGGAAATATTTTTTTATCAAAAAAATTGACGGAAATATTTTTCATCGAAAGTTTTAGATGAAAATGTTTTTCTTAAAAATTTCAACGAAATATTTTTTTTGTCAAAAAGTTTAACGAAAATATTTCCGTAAAAAACTTTCGATGAAATTTGAATTTTGTAAAGAATTTTGATGAATTTTTTTCCAGAAATTTCTTTCGATTGAAATGTGTTTCGTTGAAAATTTTGATGGAAATATTTTTCGTCAAAAATTTCAATGAATATTTTGTGAAATATTTTGAGGGAAATGTTTTGATGAAATTTAGATTCCGTAAAAAAAATTGACAAAAAAGTTTCTATCAAAAGTTTTACAAAAATGTTTTTAGTCACAAATTCTAACGGAAATTTTTTCCTAAAAAATTTTGACATAATTGTTTTACGTCGAAACTTTCGATGAAATGTGTTTTGTCAAAATTTTGGACAAAAATATTTTCGTTGAAAGTTTCGACGGATTAATAGAATAATTTTGACTGAATTTTTTTTTCGTAGAATAGGCCCAGGCTTTTTAATAAGCCTATTTAGAAAGTAGATGATAGGCTTTTTTTTTACATGTCGAGCCTATAAACCTACAAGCATGCCTATATCATTTAAATAAAATAAAATAATGGTATTCATAGTAGTACCAAATGGCGATAGTTCAGTTGGTGCATCTGAGCTAAGTAGGTGGTGGAAGTGCCTAGGTTGGTTTCCTCACCAATACTACCTTTGAGAGTGACATAAGATTTGTACCAATCTCTACAATACCATTAGAATCCACATTTAGTATTGAAGGAAGAGTTATTGATGTCTATCGTTCTAGCTTGGCTGAAGATACCATCCAAACTTTAATATACGGCAGAGATTGGCTACGACTTGAACAAAATAAGTATAAATTTAATCAATTGAAATTATTTTATAATTTAATTATTTTCGATTAAATTTTAATAGAAATTTGACTTTATTTTTTGTGTAGGAGGAACCAACATCTCTGCATGTGAGATTGCCTATACCAATCTATTAAAAGATTTTTTGTTTCTTAATATTTTTTTCTATTCTTTATTCTTGTTTTTTGTTTTCTACATTTACAAATTGTTTGTCAACTTATGTAATCTTGGAATTGTATTTGTAGGGGAGAGAAGATTAAGAGAAGTTTTTGACTACTACAAGCATCATGATGTGTTTATTAGATTTATGTAGTTATTTTAATTTACGTAGTATAGATTTATTTATTGAATTTGGTAAAATATATGTTATTTAGTTTTTGTCGCAATCGGATCGCGACGTGACGGCGAAAGATTGAAAGTTTAAAAACAATGGAGTCGCCACCAAGGTTTATTTGGGAAAACCTTAGAAAAACACTTTTTGTTTGAAAATTGGTCTTTGAAAAACAACAGAAATGGATTCGGGAGTCGATTACGAGTAGGGAAGGTATTAGCGCCCTACACCGTCCGTTTTAAAAATGGTTACTTATATTAATTGTGCAAATTATTGATAAAATTTTAAATAGTTATTTCACCCCAAAAAATTAAACAAACTTGATTAAAGAAAACAAAACTAATTTTTTTTGAAAATTAATTTTTGTGCTTGACGGGATGGGTCCCGCTCCGACGTATCCCTCGGTACGATAGGGAACTCATAGCTACGTCGTTCTGTAGAATATATCTATGTGTTTATTGATTTTAATTTTTGAAAATAACTTTGAGAAAAGATTATTTTTTTAATTTCTGAAAAGGAATCCATCGTAGCTCAGAATTTAAGGTAGCATGACTACACGTAAATTCTTACGAATCTTAAAACACTTGAGGATGGAAGGCCATACATCAACGTTATACATTGCTGCTAGGATATTGGGAATTTTAGAACAAAAAATATTAGATAAATAAACTTCCCCTTTGCTGTGTGTTTCTTCTTCTATTTTTTTTTATATTTTCTTTTTTAAAGAGTAACCAGAAGCCAAACAAAAAGTTCCACTTTGCTGCGTGTTTTTGATTTTTATAGAGGAAGAAAAAGAAAAGCTTCCCTCGTTCTATATGGTGGGTAATAGGTAGAAGTGAACTCTCTAGTGTATTGCAAGGGTGCCATGCTCAGACCACATGGAGATATTTTCAATTTTCCATTTTTGGTCTCTGCCTTTTTCTACTTTCACAAGCAAACATGGTGCCTTATAACCAATGTTATAAAACTCGGACCGGTCAATGACTCGGTCGGGGTACTGGGTTGATGGGTCACTGGTTGAACCGCTTGAACCAGTTATATATAAAAAAAATATTAAAAATATTAATTTAATAATCTGATTAATATACACCCAAATAATTATTTTTCTTTGTAGAGGAACATATAATAACAATTTTCCATTACCTCTTTTCCTAATTTTGAAATAATATGACTTTTTATATTAACAATACACGCAAAATATGTTGTTTCCCCAAATAATTAAAAACAAAGTAAACTGATTACCAAAAAAAAAAAAAAACAAAGTAAACCCCCGCCTGCAACAATAACATTGTCTTACAAAGATTGAAAAATAAGATGTTACCTTCACCGAACACTCATGCGTCCGCGGGCAGAGAATTGATTTGAGCTAGGTGGTATCGGTGGCATCCCTGAAGAAAGTTCAGGACTTGAATTTCTTATGTTAGAGCCCTCATTAGGAGGTGAACCTTCAGTCTTCAATGCATATTTCAAGTTGTACTCGTTTGAACCATTCTGGAAAGCAGCAGTTGTTGGAGGTGGTGGCAGTGCAGCTTCTTCAGCTGGAAGTTCAACACCTTCCTCTACCCATATCTTCAGCTTTTCATCATAATAAAACCGAAACGAGTTGTGAGCCAAAACCAAAACGAGAAAAGCGAGATACAGCCCCTGAGACCTGTGCTTTTCCTTGTGCATCAGGCGAGGTTGTTTCCTGCAATAAATCAACCAGATTTTTTTTCATCAAGTTTAAATATATTATACTCTAACTTAACCAAAAACATGCAGAGGAAGGTGAAAATCTTAACAGGACATCGTGTCTTGGGCTTCTACCAATATCTGGCTCTGAAACACTTATATTAGGCTTTCCATGTGTAGTTAGCGATGCCATGAGATTTAAAGGTACCACATCGACCAAATCAGGGAGAAGTATAACGTTTATAAACTGTTGGACATGCTTTAAGTGCAATGTGATTACAACAACCACGTGGCCTTGGGCAGAAGAAAATCGTTTTATTCTTCCGGGTCGAGTCGCCGGTTATTTACCGGTTTTGATAAAATCGGTTGGGTCAACCCGGTCCATACCGGTTCAATTGCATTACCGATCCGTTGTGTAACTCGGCCCGGTTACATGTGCGGTTTAGCGGTTTCCGGGTTGAACCGGCCGGTTCGATCCGATTTTAATAACACTGCTTATAACAGTAACCAAACCTCTCTATTGCAGAACATAAGTGACAATATTTATTTTTATTTATTTTTTATTTTGTTTTATTTTAAATTTGAAATTCCTGGACAATTTTTGGTGTCTACAGTTTGAGCATTTTACTTTTGAAAGTGACTTAAATGCATATTGTGATGAGTTTTGTTGTGATTCATGGTTCTGTTTCAACGTTGAAATTGTGATTTTTGTTTTAGCAACAGAATTTGAGTATCTTGTGAAGTAGATTTATGGTTCTACTTGTAAGATAAAAACTAACAGACTAACGGGTCAAGTCAGACCATTTGTTTTTTTATAAACGGGCCAAGCCAGACTAACAGTTAGACTCATACTAGATTCGGGCCAAGCCAAATTGAAATTTTATGGCATAGACTTAGGCTTTTCGAAGCAAAGCTCGATCCAACCCATCCCACTTTCACCCAGTGTTTTAAAATACCACTCCGCCCCCCGGGTTGACCGGGTCAACCCCGACCCCTCCTCTATGTGGGTTGGGATCACAAGTTGAACCCTATATGCACATCGACTCCTCTGACTCCTAAAACCCAGCCGGGTTTCAGTGACTCCCAGGTCAGAGGGGTCACTGCATTTTTTTTAAAATTTTTTTTTTCCATGTAACAACGTCTTTTTATTAAAAAAACAAAATAAAAATGCTTGCAAAAAAAGGTTACAACAAAGGTATTATAATTTATACATACATGTTTCCAAAAAAATAATATATATTATACATACATTAATTGTTTATTTTCTTTTAGACAAATATATGTCTATATTTGTTGATGTTGAATATTGGAAAAAATAGGAATCAATTGAAGCACAAAAATTATGACCCAATTAATTTAGAAACAATGGATGATCATTCTATAATTTAGGGTGTTCATCAACCAATCCAAACCGATTCAAACTGCGGTGACCGAACAGAAAAATCGAAAACCGAATTAACCGAAAATCAAAAAACTGAAAACCGAAAAAAACCCACAAAATTTAATTGGATTGGATCGGATTTTGAATGGGTTGGTGAAAACCGATCTGATCCAATCCAAACCAATCCAATTATTCCCCAACCTTACCATCTACCTACTTTGGCCTTTCCCAATAATAGCCTAAAAACCATATATCAAAATTCTAAATCCAATACCCATTAACCCATCATGTTGGAGAAAGTGGGTTGTGCTTGATCTATATAATGTTTTTTTTGGTAAGACACATAATATATTTTTATTACATAGGTTATTGTTGTACAGTAGCTCCTGTATAGGATGAAAATTTGGGTTACTTCGTATCTCAGACAACCATATTATAAATTTTTTGTTGAAAGTAAAAGATGATAATTTAACTTTTTGTTGTACAATGCTTCTAGATTACACAATAATCATCATACAAACTTTACAAAGCTGATACTTATAAAAGATATATTATTTGCCAAATAATCATCATAAAAATCTTAGGCTTTTCCAAAAATCAAAAACCGATCCAATCCAAACCGAATAAAATTGGATTGGATCGGATTTGAAAAAAATTCAAAGCGAATGGATGATTACATAATTAAACCGAAGGGATTGGATCGGATGATTTTTACTTCTAAAACCGATCCAATCCAGACCGCGAACACCCCTACTATTATTTGGGTTTTTGAGGAGTCACGACATCATTAACTGATGACGAGGCAAGATCTTTGAGGAATAATACCATTGAACCAATTATAGATATTATTTATATGTTTTTTTATGATTATAATTCTATTGTTTAATTTGATGATTTGATCACGTTATATTTAGGGGTGTGCATAGAGCGGTTCAGTTCGGTTATTGTCAAAAATCGAACCAAACCAGTTTTAAACGGTTTGGATTTTAAACCGAACCACTTTTTTTTTTTAAAAAAACCAGTTTTAATTTTCTAAACCGGTTTGAAACTGGTTCAAAAATCGGTTTGTGGTTTATAACCGATTTTGATTTAAAACCGGTCTTAAACCAGTTTTAATTCAAAACCGGTTACGAACCATAAAACGGTTATCAATTTCAAAACCGGTTTTTTAACAAATTCAAAATCAATTTTTGATGGATTGTGCTATTTTTATAAGTAGTCGTTTGTTTCTCCAGGTTATAGGTAGTTGACCAACTGTTTCTTGCAAGAAACTCCATCGTTTTGGAACTCTTAGGACAAATGATTCTTATAGAAATTGTTTCACATTGTTTTTACGGAAAACATTTCCATCAAAATTTTTCACAAAAAATTTTGACTAAAAATATTTCCATCAAATTTTTTGACTAAAAACATATCCATAAAAAATTTTGACGGAAATTTTTTTTGTCGAATTTTTTTACGGAATATAAATTTCGTCAAAATATTTCACAAAAAAACATATTCATCGAAAATTTTGACGAAAAATATTTCTATCAAAATTTTTCACGAAACATATTTCCTTCGAAAACTTTTGACGAAAAATAATTTCATCAAAATTCTTTACAGAATTCAAATTCTGTCGAAAGTTCTCGACGGAAACATTTTCGTTAAACTTTTTGACAAAAAAATTTCCGTCAAAATTTTTAACGAAACACATTTCCATCGAAAATTTTCGAAGAAAAATATTTCCGTAAAATTTTTTTTAATGAAAAATATTTCAATCAAGATTTTCAACGGAACATATTTCTATGAAAATTTTTGACGAACAATATTTTGATAAAAAAATTTGACAAAATTTTTTTTCGTCAAAATGTTTTATAAAAATATTTTTCGTCAAAAAATTTGAGGGAAATGATTGGAGGGAATTTAGATTCCGTAAAGAACTTTGAAAAAAAATTTCCGTCAGAATTTTTTATAGAAATATTTTTCGTCAAAAGTTTTTGCGTAAATATTTTTGGTCAAAATTTTCGCTGTAAATGTGTTTTGTTGAAAATTTTGCTAGAAATATTTTTCGTCAAAAATTTGGACGGAAATATTTTTCGTCAAAAAATTTGACGAAATTATTTTCTGTCATTTTTTTTTATTGAAATTTGTTTCTTCAAATTTTTTTACATAATTATTTTTCGTTTAAAAGATTGACAGAATTGTTTTTGTCGAAAGTTTAGACGGAATTTAGATTCTATCAAGAATTTTGACTGAAATATTTTGTCCCTAAAAAATTTATGTCAGTGATTATGACAAAATCTTGTTCCGTTTCTAGTTTCAACGAAAATAAATTTCGTCTCTATTTTATACGTAATTTGATTTTGGTCAAAATTTTCGATGAAATTTTTTTCTTCGATAAATTCTGTTAGTATTTGAGACTTTTCTAATAATGTCACATTTAAAAATAATTCATATTTATGTAATTTTCACATTTTAATGCTAAGGATAAAAGATAATACTTATTTGTTCTTTAATTGTAAAATAGTTTGGTTATGGATAACCATGGATAACCAATTATTTTTATGGTTGGTAAATAACCAGTTTATAAAATAAAATGCAGTTTCATATGAAACCGGTTTTTAAAAATAACCGGTTTTTAAAATGTGGAGCAGTTTGGTTATGGATCGGTTTGATTCTTTTGGACATTTTGAACACCCCTAGTTATATTATTTATTAACTTACATTAGGATGATGTAGGTGATGAACCTCATATGGCCATTGTACCCAAAACGAAAGCAATGTTCCTCGAGGTTTGGATGGCAATGGTGGAGAAGGACAAGGAGAGCCTAAATTTGATGATGTTACTTTTCATTAACTCCATTAAAATATGAGTTTTGTATTTTGGTATCTTGATACTTTAATTAGGTTGTGTAATATTGACTTGTGGTTGTAATTGATGAATTATGTTAAGTATATTTTGATTCTTTGTTGATTGGTGGTTTGTTTTTTAATATTTCCACATACTATATATATATATATATATATATATTTAATATATAAAATCGGTCAACGTAATGACCTCCGGTTAAATCCGTGACCCCTGACTTTGGCCGGGTCGATGACAAGGCCAAATTTTTAAACAGTGCTTTTATCCGTACATAGCACTTGGCTATTTCCACCACAATTTCCAATGACTCCTGGTGTAGCGAAAAGATAAACAGAGAGCATAGCATTTTGCTTTCTATAATACATAGATATACAATCAAAAAGAATTTTTATTCAACTTCTACCCTTTTTTTCTATATATCTTGTTTGGAGATTCAATATTAAATAAATAAATAAATTGACAAACACAATGGGCTCCAAATCAACTAAACAATTAAATCACTTTCGTCACCACTGTATAACAATTTTTATTTTTCTTTCTGACGAAAACAGTTGGTTCCATTTTTTTATTATTACTGGATTTGGAAACTAGGTTTTAAAACTAGCGAATTCATTTATATTCCGTAACTCCTGCTATTTGACAATTCGTTCTCAATCAAAATTTTCATCAATTTTTTTAAATAAAAAATCATTTGCGTCTAATGACTTCGTTTAAACCAAATTAATTGCAATAAATTCAAATCTCACAAATAATTTAAAAATTAGTAAAGATTGTGACAACGAACCTCATTTTTACAAAGTAACAAAAATTGGGTTTTGATTTCTTTAAGAAAAAAAAAATTCAATTAGAAAACCATATATTAAAAAATAAAAGGAGATAATGAATTCAATACCAAAATTGCAATCATGCCCAATATTAAACGATTGGGACTTAATTATATAATCAGGCTCTAATACCAAATATAAGAAATTATAAAATATGATTATATGAAATTAGAACACCAAAATAGTTTAAGCTTACTTATTGAAGACATGACTCTTGATTTCTTGAAGAGTTATTTTATTCTTCTTGCTTGCTCTGATGTTCCTGCAAGGTTTGAGAGACCAAGATCTTTCTTTGTCGTTCACACCACTCACTGATCACACGTCGATGAGGCAAGTCGTGGAACGATGATTTTCCAACACATTGTGAATGCAAAAGGGACCTAGCCAAACTTATTAACCTTAGTCGTCCCCTTCTCATCATGAACCTATGGTTTACAGATATCCAAGCCAAACAAAAAGATTATTTAATTAAACGGGCTTTATACTGCACCCTCGTATAGATTATAACCTGTTTTTTATAAAAAAAAGACAAGCTACCATTGATTGAATCCCATAACGATTTTAAAAAATTCCAACAAATTTTTAATAAAATTTAATGTTATATGTAAAAGAGTGATACATTTAATTTCATATGGAGAGGACATTACTCCTAACGCTTACGAAAAGAAAAATAAAACGTAATCCTATTGATAGAAATGCTATAACCTTTGTCCCTATTGGACCAATTTCAGAGGTACATAAATTTATAAAAAAAATTAACGTTGTGTTTAAAAGAAGAGTGATACATTGAATTTCATATGCAGATGACATTACTCTTTCACAAAAAAATGGCCTCATCTAGTTCATCAACAGTTGAATTGGAACACACAAGAACTCCAATGTGTAAGCAATTTAATCAGTAATTCATGATTCATGTTCAACAGTAATCAATCAAGAACATGACATAGGAAATAAAATCATTATTAGAAATAAAATCAACATGAGTCATGGCGGTTGTATGCTATCAAGTCGGCATAGTCCCTTCCATGTACTACTATATTGACTCTTCTTCCTAACATGATACTTTAATAGGAAGTGTACATTATGTCCAACAATAATGTCTTCATAACGGACCATAATTATTTTCAATATCATCACATATACTTGCATGCATACATAAATTGAAAATAAGACAATAACAGAAACATATATTCATCAATGAGCTCAGAGTGTCAACACTTAATACATAACTATAATCTTTATCATTCATTAGCTGACATAATGCCCATTCTACATACATGACCAGTAAATGTCTTGGGTAGTAATCCCTTCGTCAAGGGATCAGCTAACATAAGATCGGTGCTAATATGCTCTATAGACACTCTATGTTTCTGAACCTCTTCTTTAACGGCAAAGTACTTTAATTCCATATGTTTAGCACCTTTGGAATACTTGTCGTTTTTAGAAAAGAAGACTGCTGCAGAATTATCACAATAAATTTTCAGCGGCTTTTCAATGTTGTCAACCAATTCAAGCCCTGAAATAAAGTTCCACAGCCATTTAGCCTGAACCGTGGCTTCAAAGCATGCCACAAATTCAGCTTCCATAGTGGACATAGCTATTACAGTCTGCTTCGCATTTTTTCATGATATAGCTCCTTCAGCTAAAAGATACAGGTAACCACATGTAGACTTTCTTGTGTCTGCGCATCCTGCAAAATCTAAATCTGTGTATCCAATCACTTCAAGGTTGCTAGATCTTCTATAAGTAAGCATGTGACTTTTAGTTCCTTGCAAATATCTCAGAACTTTCTTTGCAGCTTTCCAATGATCCACACCGGGATTACTTTGATATCTACCCAACATCCCAACTGCAAAACTAATATCTGGTCTCGTACAAGTCTGAGCATACATTAAACTCCCAACTAATGATGCATATGAAATTGCTTCCATTTCTTTTCGTTCCAATTCACTTTTAGGACATTGCATGAGACTAAACTTATCTCCTTTCTGAATTGGAACTGGAGATGATGAGCAGTTTTCCATTCTGAATCTCTCTAGAATTTTATTAATATATGCTTTCTGAGACAAACTTAACAGTCCTTGTGATCTATCACGAAATATTTCTATTCCTATCACATAAGCTGCCTCACCCATATCTTTCATTTCAAAGTTACTAGAGAGAAATTTCTTAGTCTCAGTTAAAAGACCAAGATCGTTAGTTGCAAGCAAAATATCATCAACATACAGAACCAATAAGATGAACTTGCTCCCACTGATCTTCAGATATATACATCGATCAACGATGTTTTCTTTAAATCCGAAGGAAACAACAGTATCATTAAACTTAAGATACCATTGTCGTGAAGCTTGTTTAAGTCCGTATATTGACTTCTTATGTTTGCACACCATGTGCTCTTTATCCTTTTCTATGAACCCCATTGGTTGGTCCATGTACACATCTTCATCTAAATTTCCATTTAGAAAGACAGTTTTCACATCCATTTGGTGTAACTCTAGATCATAATGAGCCACCAATGCTATAATAATTCTTAAAAATCCTTCTTTGAAACTGGTGAAAAAGTTTCTTTATAGTCAATGCCATCTTTCTGAGTGAATCCCTTTGCAACTAGTCTGGCCTTGTAACGTTCCAAGTTACCATGAGAGTCACGTTTGGTCTTAAAGACTCATTTACAACCAACTCTCTTGCACCCTTCTGTTAACTCAACAAGATCCCAAACCTTATTCTGTTCCATAGATTTCAACTCATCTTTCATGGAATTTAACCATTTATCACCATTTTCACCATTCATGGCTTGTGAAAACGTTACTGGATCATCCTGAATACCCATGTCAAATTCAGACTCTTGTAGATATACCGCATAATCATTAGAAATAGCAGGTCTCCTTTCTCTTTGAGATCTTCTTAATGCTATTTGTTGTGGTTCTTCTACTATGGGTTCATTCGGTTCATCAACAATGATTTCTTCATGAATAGTGGGATCATTAACTTGTCCTTCATTATTATTGATTGGTTCAATAGCATAAGGAACAATAACTTTACTAGAGCTACAAGGTAATGGAACTTGTACTCTCACTTCATGAATATCCACTTTACGTGGTGTTTCACTCCCACTAACTTCACCATTCTCAATGAACCTTGCATTTCCAGATTCAATAATCCTTGTAGTATGATAAGGACAGTAAAATCTATACCCTTTCGACTTTTCTGGATAACCAATGAAATAACCACTGATTGTCCTTGCATCCAGTTTCTTTTCTTGCGGATTGTAGTATCTAATCTCTGCCTGACAACCCCAAACATGCAGGTGTCTTATACTAGGTTTCCTTCCAGTCCAAAGTTCAAAAGGAGTCTTTGGAACTGACTTACTAGGAACCCTATTCAATACGTACATGACAGTTTTTAGAGCATAAGTCCACAATTAAACAGGTAAAGAAGAATTACTTAACATACTCCTAACCATATCTAGTAAGGTCCTATTATGCCTTTCTGATACACCATTCTGTTGCGGTGTACCGGGCATTGTGTATTGAGCACAAATACCACGCTTTTCCAGAAATTTAGCAAATAGGCCCGGATGCTGTCCACTTTCATCATACCTTCCATAATATTCACCACCCCCTATCAGACCTGACAATCTTCACCTTTCTGTCTAATTACCTTTCAACTTCATTAATATAAATCTCCAAAGCATTTGCAGCTTGAGACTTATCATGCAGCAAATAGACATAACCATAACGTGAATAATCATCAATGAAAGTGATAAAATATTTTTCTTTATTGAAGGCATTAACATCAAACGGACCACATACATCAGTGTGTATAATTTCAAGAAGCTGAGTGCTCCTTGTGGCTCTTTTCTTTGTGTGTTTTGTTTGTTTTCCTTTAATACAATCCACACAAACATTTAAATCAGTAAAGTCTAAATCCGGAAGGATTTCATTATTTACCAATCTTTTCATCCTTTCTTCTGAAATATGTCCCAAACGTTTGTGCCACAAGTAAGCGGAACACTCATTAATTAAGGTACGTTTAGTACCATCATTATGATGCAGAGTCATAAGTGTTTCAGCATAAAGATTATCAAGACATAATTTATATAATCCATCACATAAAGTACCATTACCAATCATTGTGCTTGTACAAACTGAAACTACCACTACCAAATTTAAAAGAGTATCCAGCAACATCAAGTTTGGAAATTGAAACTAAATTCCTAGATATAATAGGTACATAAAGAGTTTCACATAAATCCAAATGAAAACCACTGTCGAGAATCAAACGGTAAGTCCCAACAGCTTCCACCGGAACTTTCACTCTATTGCCCATAAGGACAAACTTTTCATTTGGCTTTGTGGTTTGGGTCATAAGGAATCCCTGCATTGTATTAGAAATATGAGTAGTACAACCAGAATCAATCCACCAAGTATTATAAGGAACTTCAGCCAGGTTTGATTCATAACATACATAAGCACTAGGCTTACCTTTCTTTTCGAACCAAACCTTACGTTTCAGGCAGTCCTTTTTGAAATGCCCTTCCTTCTTACAGAAATGGCACCTCATCTTTGCATTACTTTCCTTTTTGTGGATTTTAGAAGAAGAGGCCTCACTCACTTTAAGGGGTCCTCCTCCTCCTCCTTTCTTCTCATGCTTCTTATCTTTATTCTTTTCAGCTCCTTGATGCTTTACATAATTGATGGAATGAGCTCCCTGATTCTTAAGTCTGGTTTCCTCCTGAACTAACATACTGTGTAATTCATGCACATTCCATTTGTCTTTCATGGTATTATAGTTCATTTGGAAAGGACCATACTCAGACGATAATGAGTTCAATACGAACTGCACCAGGAAGTTCTCATCCACAGCCATTCCCAATGCTTTTAATTTTGCCGCAATGCTTGTCATTTCAATAACA
Organism: Gastrolobium bilobum; assembly: GCF_033153095.1. Lineage (NCBI taxonomy): Eukaryota > Viridiplantae > Streptophyta > Magnoliopsida > Fabales > Fabaceae > Gastrolobium > Gastrolobium bilobum. The sequence continues at coordinate 901 of NW_026895214.1, read as the reverse complement.
TGCTCATGCATAGTACGCGAACCATCAAACTTCATGGTGGCCAGTGTACTCATAAGTGTCCCAGCAAGAGACTTATCAGCGGTTTGGGAGCGCTCTTCCACAAGTTTCATCATTTCGATGGCACTTTCAGTTTGTGGAAGAGCTGACTTAATGTTGCTTGCTATGCTCATTTTCATGTACATCAAACTTAATCTGTTGGATCTTTCCCAGTTCTTAAAATGGTTCCTTTCATCCTCAGTGCTTTCAGGAATAATAGCACCAGGTATCTCTTCTCTTAGAGCCAAATCCATATCCATTACCCCAAGGTAAAAATTGATTTGCTCTTTCCATTGAGAGAAGTTCAGCCCATTAAAAACTGCAACAGTTGAGAACATGGAATGTGTGGAAACCGGTACTGCGAGGAATAATATTTAAAAAACATTAATGCTTTGAGTCATACATGTCACATACTAACATACTTCACAGATTCAACTATACTAACTTCAATGCATATCAACGTTCGCCTTTGGGATCCATTAACATACAACATTAACTATAATGATTCTATATAAATTTCACATAATTTGGCAATGATGCATACCCCTATCATAATTATTTGTCATCTTTGGATGTCCAAATGTGAGGAAATATGCCAACAATACCAACATTCATGTTCATTTTATAAAACAAATAATCAACCTTTTGGTTGATCCCAAACTGTCATATAATAATGAACTTTAATATACCACAACATGAATAATTATATCATACTATTCACATCATCACAGTCATGGTAATTGAAATAAAATTCATAATATTTAGAATTAAAATAACTCTTCAAGATTTGGCCACTTTGGTGACTAACAAATTTACCATAATTAATTCCAAAACTTTAATCCTATTATATTTCATGAACAATAAT